>NW_026704082.1:105000-107500 GCF_958295425.1 Solea solea
ATGGATCCATCTCCATCAATCCAGTTCTCCTACAAAGAGCCGGGAAAGGGAGCATGACATTTCCTTAGAGCTAAAAGACAACACCCACAACCATCCCATTCCCAGCAACTTGGAAAGACTGGGGATGTCACTCTGCGAGCACGTGAGAAGCCTGGAGATGGGCACACAAGGCGGAACATTGGGCGGCTGACCTTTGCTTACAACTACGTCATCGGGGGAGAGCGCGGACGCAGTACCCCACCAGCAAAAATTATGCAGTCAAGATTCCCACGTTTGGGGAATTTGCAGGGGTCAGCACAACCAGAGTGCAATGGCTGAGCCTCGCCCTGGGTGAACCACCTTCTTGATCATGGTGTCTCCCCTGCCAGGTAAGTATGAGGTGCACTTGCCCAGCACTGGGTGGCTGTTCCCAGACACAGCTCTTTGGCCGATGGTGCAGGAAATGGATAGTCCCAGAGTCCAATGCCTTGACTCAGGTGCTCGTTAATGCTGTGCTGTGTTCAACTTCAACCTCCAGCACACATTGGAGAGGAAACACTCGACCTTTTCACTGGCATACCTGGCTGTCATTTCCTATAGATTCAGCAACAACTGGACCTGACGGCACCAACAGCAGCTTACCCATCTCGGTGTAGCTTCCAAATACTGGAATAGAGTGTAGCAGGTAGTGGCGATAAAGGCTCAAGTGCAGTATGTTCGGGAGGCTGACTTTTGAGCCCCTCCACGAGCAGGGGGCCTTGCCTGGTCTATAAAAGGAGTCTGTGTCACCTGCCCGTCGGCTTACGGCCACACCACCCTGAGCACGCCCGATCTCGTCTGATCTCGGAAGCTAAGCAGGGTCGGGCCTGGTTAGTACTTGGATGGGAGACTGCCTGGGAATACCAGGTGCTGTAAGCTTTTACACTGCAGCACGCTTTTACACTGCAGCACGCTTTTACACTGCTGCTTCCTTACAAGAAACGTGGGCTTGCAATTACGTTGACGCACGGGCACACGTTAATGTCCTTCCAGTTTCAGCCTTGCTTTGGTTTTCACTAGTGATGGTGAGATGAAGCCTCATGAGGCATTGAACCCCTTGAGCCAATTGGTTCGAGAAAGGGTTCATTTCTCGAAGCTTCATGTGCACACGAAACCACCTACTGGCCAAGTGTATAATCACAGGCAGCTGTATCTGAACCACATAATGTGTGATGAATTGAATTTTTGTGTCTGTTAGAAATGACTATGAATTACAAAAAATGTATGACCAAATCATTTCCGTACATATGTGTTTAACACATTTTTTGAATGTATTCTGTGTGGGTAAATCTTCCCAAAATGGTAATATCATAATATGGCAGGTTGTGCAGTGATTTTCGGAAAATGGCATGGGCGTAATCAGGCAGAAGACAGTGTAAGTGCTTGTGGAACTAGGAAAAGGGCACAGATTATGCTTGTGTAACTTGGACAATGATGAGCCTCGCTGGCTCCATCCTATATCACCTATCCTACTCTCCTTCCTCTCCTAAATCTCTCTCTCCCTAAACTCTCCAAACTATCTCCAAACTATATAAACGCTATCCAAACTCTAGTATCCAAACTCTCCAAACTCTATCCAAACTCTCAACTGACGGCAACTCTCCTTCAAAAACCCACACTTTGAATGGAGCCTGAGGGGTCTATATAGCTGTAAAACCTCGCGCAAAATCTGAACCACTTCACGAAGCAATCACGTGGTACAGCAGGGCAGCGAGGCTTCGGACGTCATCATTTTTGGCTCCTCCCCTAAATGAAGCAAGCCTCGATACGCGCATCGCGGAAACGCCCCCTCCCCTACTCGGCACACGCTTCGAAGCCTCGAAACGGAACGTCACATCACTAGTTTTCACAGAAAAAAAGAGAATGGTGCACCGTTCCTGGTGGCACTGCAATACCAGGTCAATGCAAGGAGTGAAGAGAGCAAGCCCCAGGTTTCACCGCCCAATGCTCAAAAATGCATTTAATATTTAATCCTCATATAGAGGACATATCAGATATTAAACTGATAAGAACAGATACTACACTTGATCTTAGCCAAAAGGCCGAGAAGCGGTGGCCCGCCAGTGTCTGGGGCCAACTCAAGATCTTGGCGCACAAGTTACTTGTTGTGGTGCCATGTTTCTGAAGTGCGCATAACAAAGGCTGCTGCCGATCACCTCCGCCCCCAGGTGATCTAAGTGCACCTCTGAGCCGTGACGGACAGCTGCTTGACATTTGACACACTCAAAGGGCGCAGCCATACAGCAAAGCCCACCAAAAATAACTTAAACTCTCGGACGTTCCTCTCCACGGAAGTCTTTAGTAAAAGGCGAAAGACTTGTGCATTTTGAAGAAAAACCAGAGTCGACATAGCCCCTCTCCTTGAGAGCAGCCAAGGAGTCTATCCGCCGGAGTCACCACAGTCTCGGTCGGCCCGGCCGGCCACCTTGGGACAGCCTTTCTTCAACGTTTTTGGTTTGCCGGCCAATCAACCGCCCACATT
>NW_026704083.1:0-86000 GCF_958295425.1 Solea solea
GTATACTTGCTGAATGTGCACAAACACAGACACACATAGAAAAACACATCCAAACAGTGAAATCATTGCAAAATCAAACACTGAAGGCATATAACTATATCTTATAAGATTTTAACTTTATTTGTGAGGTTTATGTTATGAGACAGTAGAAAATTGAAAAAAATCAGAAAACAGCCGTATACTTGCTGAATGTGCACAAAAACAGACACAAATAGAAAAAAACATCCAAACAGTGAAATCATTGCAAAATCAAACACTGAGGTTACAGAAGTATATCTTATAAGATGTTAACTGTATTTGTGAGGTTTATGTTATGGGACAGTAGAAAATTGAAAAAAATCAGAAAACAGCCGTATACTTGCTGAATGTGCACAAACACAGACACACATAGAAAAACACATCCAAACAGTGAAATCATTGCAAAATCAAACACTGAAGGCATATAACTATATCTTATAAGATTTGAACTTTATTTGTGAGGTTTATGTTATGGGACAGTAGAAAATTGAAAAAAATCAGAAAACAGCCGTATACTTGCTGAATGTGCACAAACACAGACACAAATAGAAAAACACATCCAAACAGTGAAATCATTGCAAAATCAAACACTGAGGTTACAGAAGTATATCTTATAAGATGTTAACTTTATTTGTGAGGTTTGTTATGGGACAGTAGAAAATTGAAAAAAATCAGAAAACAGCCGTATACTTGCTGAATGTGCACAAAACAGACACAAATAGAAAAACACATCCAAACAGTGAAATCATTGCAAACTCAAACACTGAAGGCATATAACTATATCTTATAAGATTTTAACTTTATTTGTGAGGTTTATGTTATAGGGCAGTAGAAAATTCAAAAAAATCAGAAAACAGCCATATACTTGCTGAATGTGCACAAACACAGACACACATAGAAAAACACATCCAAACAGTGAAATCATTGCAAAATCAAACACTGAAGGCATATAACTATATCTTATAAGATTTTAACTTTATTTGTGAGGTTTATGTTATGGGACAGTAGAAAATTCAAAAAAATCAGAAAACAGCCGTATACTTGCTGAATGTGCACAAAAACAGACACAAATAGAAAAACACATCCAAACAGTGAAATCATTGCAAAATCAAACACTGAGGTTACAGAAGTATATCTTATAAGATGTTAACTTTATTTGTGAGGTTTATGTTATGGGACAGTAGAAAATTGAAAAAAATCAGAAAACAGCCGTGTAATTGCTGAATGTGCACAAACACAGACACACATAGAAAAACACATCCAAACAGTGAAATCATTGCAAAATCAAACACTGAGGTTACAGAAGTATATCTTATGAGATTTTAACTTTATTTGTGAGGTTTATGTTATGGGACAGTAGAAAATTGAAAAAAATCAGAAAACAGCCGTATACTTGCTGAATGTGCACAAAACAGACACAAATAGAAAAACACATCCAAACAGTGAAATCATTGCAAAATCAAACACTGACGGCATATAACTATATCTTATAAGATTTTAACTTTATTTGTGAGGTTTATGTTATGGGACAGTAGAAAATTGAAAAAAATCAGAAAACAGCCGTATACTTGCTGAATGTGCACAAAAACAGACACAAATAGAAAAACACATCCAAACAGTCAAATCATTGCAAAATCAAACACTGAGGTTACAGAAGTATATCTTATAAGATGTTAACTTTATTTGTGAGGTTTATGTTATGGGACAGTAGAAAATTGAAAAAAATCAGAAAACAGCCGTATACTTGCTGAATGTGCACAGAACAGTAACAAATAGAAAAACACATCCAAACAGTGAAATCATTGCAAAATCAAACACTGAGGTTACAGAAGTATATCTTATTAGATTTTAACTTTATTTGTGACGTTTATGTTATGGGACAGTAGAAAATTGAAAAAAATCAGAAAACAGCTGTATACTTGCTGAATGTGCACAACAAAAGACACAAATAGAAAAACACATCCAAACAGTGAAATCATTGCAAAATCAAACACTGAAGGCATATAACTATATCTTATAAGATTTTAACTTTATTTGTGAGGTTTATGTTATGAGACAGTAGAAAATTGAAAAAAATCAGAAAACAGCCGTATACTTGCTGAATGTGCACAAAAACAGACACAAAGAGAAAAACACATCCAAACAGTGAAATCATTGCAAAATCAAACACTGAAGGCATATAACTATATCTTATAAGATTTTAACTTTATTTGTGAGGTTTATGTTATGGGACAGTAGAAAATTGAAAAAAATCAGAAAACAGCCGTATACTTGCTGAATGTGCACAAACACAGACACAAATAGAAAAACACATCCAAACAGTGAAATCATTGCAAAATCAAACACTGAGGTTACAGAAGTATATCTTATAAGATGTTAACTTTATTTGTGAGGTTTGTTATGGGACAGTAGAAAATTGAAAAAAATCAGAAAACAGCCGTATACTTGCTGAATGTGCACAAAACAGACACACATAGAAAAACACATCCAAACAGTGAAATCATTGCAAAATCAAACACTGAGGTTACAGAAGTATATCTTATGAGATTTTAACTTTATTTGTGAGGTTTATGTTATGGGACAGTAGAAAATTGAAAAAAATCAGAAAACAGCCGTATACTTGCTGAATGTGCACAAACACAGACACACATAGAAAAACACATCCAAACAGTGAAATCATTGCAAAATCAAACACTGAGGTTACAGAAGTATATCTTATGAGATTTTAACTTTATTTGTGAGGTTTATGTTATGGGACAGTAGAAAATTGAAAAAAATCAGAAAACAGCCGTATACTTGCTGAATGTGCACAAAACAGACACAAATAGAAAAACACATCCAAACAGTGAAATCATTGCAAAATCAAACACTGACGGCATATAACTATATCTTATAAGATGTTAACTTTATTCATGAGGTTTATGTTACGGGACAATAGAAAATTGAAAAAAATCTGAAAACAGCCGTATACTTGCTGAATGTGCACAAAACAGACACAAATAGAAAAACACATCCAAACAGTGAAATCATTGCAAAATCAAACACTGACAGCATATAACTATATCTTATAAGATTTTAACTTTATTTGTGAGGTTTATGTTATGGGACAGTAGAAAATTGAAAAAAATCAGAAAACAGCCGTATACTTGCTGAATGTGCACAAAAACAGACACAAATAGAAAAACACATCCAAACAGTGAAATCATTGCAAAATCAAACACTGAGGTTACAGAAGTATATCTTATAAGATGTTAACTTTATTTGTGAGGTTTATGTTATGGGACAGTAGAAAATTGAATAAAAACAGAAAACAGCTGTATACTTGCTGAATGTGCACAAACACAGACACACATAGAAAAACACATCCAAACAGTGAAATCATTGCAAAATCAAACACTGAAGGCATATAACTATATCTTATAAGATTTGAACTTTATTTGTGAGGTTTATGTTATGGGACAGTAGAAAATTGAAAAAAATCAGAAAACAGCCGTATACTTGCTGAATGTGCACAAACACAGACACAAATAGAAAAACACATCCAAACAGTGAAATCATTGCAAAATCAAACACTGAGGTTACAGAAGTATATCTTATAAGATGTTAACTTTATTTGTGAGGTTTGTTATGGGACAGTAGAAAATTGAAAAAAATCAGAAAACAGCCGTATACTTGCTGAATGTGCACAAAACAGACACAAATAGAAAAACACATCCAAACAGTGAAATCATTGCAAACTCAAACACTGAAGGCATATAACTATATCTTATAAGATTTTAACTTTATTTGTGAGGTTTATGTTATAGGGCAGTAGAAAATTCAAAAAAATCAGAAAACAGCCATATACTTGCTGAATGTGCACAAACACAGACACACATAGAAAAACACATCCAAACAGTGAAATCATTGCAAAATCAAACACTGAAGGCATATAACTATATCTTATAAGATTTTAACTTTATTTGTGAGGTTTATGTTATGGGACAGTAGAAAATTCAAAAAAATCAGAAAACAGCCGTATACTTGCTGAATGTGCACAAAAACAGACACAAATAGAAAAACACATCCAAACAGTGAAATCATTGCAAAATCAAACACTGAGGTTACAGAAGTATATCTTATAAGATGTTAACTTTATTTGTGAGGTTTATGTTATGGGACAGTAGAAAATTGAAAAAAATCAGAAAACAGCCGTGTAATTGCTGAATGTGCACAAACACAGACACACATAGAAAAACACATCCAAACAGTGAAATCATTGCAAAATCAAACACTGAGGTTACAGAAGTATATCTTATGAGATTTTAACTTTATTTGTGAGGTTTATGTTATGGGACAGTAGAAAATTGAAAAAAATCAGAAAACAGCCGTATACTTGCTGAATGTGCACAAAACAGACACAAATAGAAAAACACATCCAAACAGTGAAATCATTGCAAAATCAAACACTGACGGCATATAACTATATCTTATAAGATTTTAACTTTATTTGTGAGGTTTATGTTATGGGACAGTAGAAAATTGAAAAAAATCAGAAAACAGCCGTATACTTGCTGAATGTGCACAAAAACAGACACAAATAGAAAAACACATCCAAACAGTCAAATCATTGCAAAATCAAACACTGAGGTTACAGAAGTATATCTTATAAGATGTTAACTTTATTTGTGAGGTTTATGTTATGGGACAGTAGAAAATTGAAAAAAATCAGAAAACAGCCGTATACTTGCTGAATGTGCACAGAACAGTAACAAATAGAAAAACACATCCAAACAGTGAAATCATTGCAAAATCAAACACTGAGGTTACAGAAGTATATCTTATTAGATTTTAACTTTATTTGTGACGTTTATGTTATGGGACAGTAGAAAATTGAAAAAAATCAGAAAACAGCTGTATACTTGCTGAATGTGCACAACAAAAGACACAAATAGAAAAACACATCCAAACAGTGAAATCATTGCAAAATCAAACACTGAAGGCATATAACTATATCTTATAAGATTTTAACTTTATTTGTGAGGTTTATGTTATGAGACAGTAGAAAATTGAAAAAAATCAGAAAACAGCCGTATACTTGCTGAATGTGCACAAAAACAGACACAAAGAGAAAAACACATCCAAACAGTGAAATCATTGCAAAATCAAACACTGAAGGCATATAACTATATCTTATAAGATTTTAACTTTATTTGTGAGGTTTATGTTATGGGACAGTAGAAAATTGAAAAAAATCAGAAAACAGCCGTATACTTGCTGAATGTGCACAAACACAGACACAAATAGAAAAACACATCCAAACAGTGAAATCATTGCAAAATCAAACACTGAGGTTACAGAAGTATATCTTATAAGATGTTAACTTTATTTGTGAGGTTTGTTATGGGACAGTAGAAAATTGAAAAAAATCAGAAAACAGCCGTATACTTGCTGAATGTGCACAAAACAGACACACATAGAAAAACACATCCAAACAGTGAAATCATTGCAAAATCAAACACTGAGGTTACAGAAGTATATCTTATGAGATTTTAACTTTATTTGTGAGGTTTATGTTATGGGACAGTAGAAAATTGAAAAAAATCAGAAAACAGCCGTATACTTGCTGAATGTGCACAAACACAGACACACATAGAAAAACACATCCAAACAGTGAAATCATTGCAAAATCAAACACTGAGGTTACAGAAGTATATCTTATGAGATTTTAACTTTATTTGTGAGGTTTATGTTATGGGACAGTAGAAAATTGAAAAAAATCAGAAAACAGCCGTATACTTGCTGAATGTGCACAAAACAGACACAAATAGAAAAACACATCCAAACAGTGAAATCATTGCAAAATCAAACACTGACGGCATATAACTATATCTTATAAGATGTTAACTTTATTCATGAGGTTTATGTTACGGGACAATAGAAAATTGAAAAAAATCTGAAAACAGCCGTATACTTGCTGAATGTGCACAAAACAGACACAAATAGAAAAACACATCCAAACAGTGAAATCATTGCAAAATCAAACACTGACAGCATATAACTATATCTTATAAGATTTTAACTTTATTTGTGAGGTTTATGTTATGGGACAGTAGAAAATTGAAAAAAATCAGAAAACAGCCGTATACTTGCTGAATGTGCACAAAAACAGACACAAATAGAAAAACACATCCAAACAGTGAAATCATTGCAAAATCAAACACTGAGGTTACAGAAGTATATCTTATAAGATGTTAACTTTATTTGTGAGGTTTATGTTATGGGACAGTAGAAAATTGAATAAAAACAGAAAACAGCTGTATACTTGCTGAATGTGCACAAACACAGACACACATAGAAAAACACATCCAAACAGTGAAATCATTGCAAAATCAAACACTGAAGGCATATAACTATATCTTATAAGATTTTAACTTTATTTGTGAGGTTTATGTTATGAGACAGTAGAAAATTGAAAAAAATCAGAAAACAGCCGTATACTTGCTGAATGTGCACAAAAACAGACACAAATAGAAAAAAACATCCAAACAGTGAAATCATTGCAAAATCAAACACTGAGGTTACAGAAGTATATCTTATAAGATGTTAACTGTATTTGTGAGGTTTATGTTATGGGACAGTAGAAAATTGAAAAAAATCAGAAAACAGCCGTATACTTGCTGAATGTGCACAAACACAGACACACATAGAAAAACACATCCAAACAGTGAAATCATTGCAAAATCAAACACTGAAGGCATATAACTATATCTTATAAGATTTTAACTTTATTTGTGAGGTTTATGTTATGGGACAGTAGAAAATTGAAAAAAATCAGAAAACAGCCGTATACTTGCTGAATGTGCACAAACACAGACACAAATAGAAAAACACATCCAAACAGTGAAATCATTGCAAAATCAAACACTGAGGTTACAGAAGTATATCTTATAAGATGTTAACTTTATTTGTGAGGTTTGTTATGGGACAGTAGAAAATTGAAAAAAATCAGAAAACAGCCGTATACTTGCTGAATGTGCACAAAACAGACACAAATAGAAAAACACATCCAAACAGTGAAATCATTGCAAAATCAAACACTGACGGCATATAACTATATCTTATAAGATTTTAACTTTATTTGTGAGGTTTATGTTATGGGACAGTAGAAAATTGAAAAAAATCAGAAAACAGCCGTATACTTGCTGAATGTGCACAAAAACAGACACAAATAGAAAAACACATCCAAACAGTCAAATCATTGCAAAATCAAACACTGAGGTTACAGAAGTATATCTTATAAGATGTTAACTTTATTTGTGAGGTTTATGTTATGGGACAGTAGAAAATTGAAAAAAATCAGAAAACAGCCGTATACTTGCTGAATGTGCACAGAACAGTAACAAATAGAAAAACACATCCAAACAGTGAAATCATTGCAAAATCAAACACTGAGGTTACAGAAGTATATCTTATAAGATTTTAACTTTATTTGTGACGTTTATGTTATGGGACAGTAGAAAATTGAAAAAAATCAGAAAACAGCTGTATACTTGCTGAATGTGCACAACAAAAGACACAAATAGAAAAACACATCCAGACAGTGAAATCATTGCAAAATCAAACACTGAGGTTACAGAAGTATATCTTATAAGATGTTAACTTTATTCATGAGGTTTATGTTACGGGACAATAGAAAATTGAAAAAAATCTGAAAACAGCCGTATACTTGCTGAATGTGCACAAAACAGACACAAATAGAAAAACACATCCAAACAGTGAAATCATTGCAAAATCAAACACTGACGGCATATAACTATATCTTATAAGATTTTAACTTTATTTGTGAGGTTTATGTTATGGGACAGTAGAAAATTTAAAAAAATCAGAAAACAGCCGTATACTTGCTGAATGTGCACAAAAACAGACACACATAGAAAAACACATCCAAACAGTCAAATCATTGCAAAATCAAACACTGAGGTTACAGAAGTATATCTTATAAGATGTTAACTTTATTTGTGAGGTTTATGTTATGGGACAGTAGAAAATTGAAAAAAATCAGAAAACAGCCGTATACTTGCTGAATGTGCACAAAACAGACACAAATAGAAAAACACATCCAAACAGTGAAATCATTGCAAAATCAAACACTGAGGTTACAGAAGTATATCTTATAAGATTTTAACTTTATTTGTGACGTTTATGTTATGGGACAGTAGAAAATTGAAAAAAATCAGAAAACAGCGGTATACTTGCTGAATGTGCACAAAAACAGACACAAATAGAAAAACACATCCAAACAGTGAAATCATTGCAAAATCAAACACTGAAGGCATATAACTATATCTTACAAGATGTTAAATTTATTCATGAGGTTTATGTTACGGGACAATAGAAAATTGAAAAAAATCAGAAAACAGCTGTATACTTGCTGAATGTGCACAACAAAAGACACAAATAGAAAAACACATCCAGACAGTGAAATCATTGCAAAATCAAACACTGAGGTTACAGAAGTATATCTTATAAGATGTTAACTTTATTTGTGAGGTTTATGTTATGGGACAGTAGAAAATTGAATAAAAACAGAAAACAGCCGTATACTTGCTGAATGTGCACAAACACAGACACACATAGAAAAACACATCCAAACAGTGAAATCATTGCAAAATCAAACACTGAGGTTACAGAAGTATATCTTATAAGATGTTAACTGTATTTGTGAGGTTTATGTTATGGGACAGTAGAAAATTGAAAAAAATCAGAAAACAGCCGTATACTTGCTGAATGTGCACAAACACAGACACACATAGAAAAACACATCCAAACAGTGAAATCATTGCAAAATCAAACACTGAAGGCATATAACTATATCTTATAAGATTTTAACTTTATTTGTGAGGTTTATGTTATGGGACAGTAGAAAATTGAAAAAAATCAGAAAACAGCCGTATACTTGCTGAATGTGCACAAACACAGACACAAATAGAAAAACACATCCAAACAGTGAAATCATTGCAAAATCAAACACTGACGGCATATAACTATATCTTATAAGATTTTAACTTTATTTGTGAGGTTTATGTTATGGGACAGTAGAAAATTGAAAAAAATCAGAAAACAGCCGTATACTTGCTGAATGTGCACAAAAACAGACACAAATAGAAAAACACATCCAAACAGTCAAATCATTGCAAAATCAAACACTGAGGTTACAGAAGTATATCTTATAAGATGTTAACTTTATTTGTGAGGTTTATGTTATGGGACAGTAGAAAATTGAAAAAAATCAGAAAACAGCCGTATACTTGCTGAATGTGCACAGAACAGTAACAAATAGAAAAACACATCCAAACAGTGAAATCATTGCAAAATCAAACACTGAGGTTACAGAAGTATATCTTATTAGATTTTAACTTTATTTGTGACGTTTATGTTATGGGACAGTAGAAAATTGAAAAAAATCAGAAAACAGCTGTATACTTGCTGAATGTGCACAACAAAAGACACAAATAGAAAAACACATCCAAACAGTGAAATCATTGCAAAATCAAACACTGAAGGCATATAACTATATCTTATAAGATTTTAACTTTATTTGTGAGGTTTATGTTATGAGACAGTAGAAAATTGAAAAAAATCAGAAAACAGCCGTATACTTGCTGAATGTGCACAAAAACAGACACAAAGAGAAAAACACATCCAAACAGTGAAATCATTGCAAAATCAAACACTGAAGGCATATAACTATATCTTATAAGATTTTAACTTTATTTGTGAGGTTTATGTTATGGGACAGTAGAAAATTGAAAAAAATCAGAAAACAGCCGTATACTTGCTGAATGTGCACAAACACAGACACAAATAGAAAAACACATCCAAACAGTGAAATCATTGCAAAATCAAACACTGAGGTTACAGAAGTATATCTTATAAGATGTTAACTTTATTTGTGAGGTTTGTTATGGGACAGTAGAAAATTGAAAAAAATCAGAAAACAGCCGTATACTTGCTGAATGTGCACAAAACAGACACACATAGAAAAACACATCCAAACAGTGAAATCATTGCAAAATCAAACACTGAGGTTACAGAAGTATATCTTATGAGATTTTAACTTTATTTGTGAGGTTTATGTTATGGGACAGTAGAAAATTGAAAAAAATCAGAAAACAGCCGTATACTTGCTGAATGTGCACAAACACAGACACACATAGAAAAACACATCCAAACAGTGAAATCATTGCAAAATCAAACACTGAGGTTACAGAAGTATATCTTATGAGATTTTAACTTTATTTGTGAGGTTTATGTTATGGGACAGTAGAAAATTGAAAAAAATCAGAAAACAGCCGTATACTTGCTGAATGTGCACAAAACAGACACAAATAGAAAAACACATCCAAACAGTGAAATCATTGCAAAATCAAACACTGACGGCATATAACTATATCTTATAAGATGTTAACTTTATTCATGAGGTTTATGTTACGGGACAATAGAAAATTGAAAAAAATCTGAAAACAGCCGTATACTTGCTGAATGTGCACAAAACAGACACAAATAGAAAAACACATCCAAACAGTGAAATCATTGCAAAATCAAACACTGACAGCATATAACTATATCTTATAAGATTTTAACTTTATTTGTGAGGTTTATGTTATGGGACAGTAGAAAATTGAAAAAAATCAGAAAACAGCCGTATACTTGCTGAATGTGCACAAAAACAGACACAAATAGAAAAACACATCCAAACAGTGAAATCATTGCAAAATCAAACACTGAGGTTACAGAAGTATATCTTATAAGATGTTAACTTTATTTGTGAGGTTTATGTTATGGGACAGTAGAAAATTGAATAAAAACAGAAAACAGCTGTATACTTGCTGAATGTGCACAAACACAGACACACATAGAAAAACACATCCAAACAGTGAAATCATTGCAAAATCAAACACTGAAGGCATATAACTATATCTTTTAAGATTTTAACTTTATTTGTGAGGTTTATGTTATGAGACAGTAGAAAATTGAAAAAAATCAGAAAACAGCCGTATACTTGCTGAATGTGCACAAAAACAGACACAAATAGAAAAAAACATCCAAACAGTGAAATCATTGCAAAATCAAACACTGAGGTTACAGAAGTATATCTTATAAGATGTTAACTGTATTTGTGAGGTTTATGTTATGGGACAGTAGAAAATTGAAAAAAATCAGAAAACAGCCGTATACTTGCTGAATGTGCACAAACACAGACACACATAGAAAAACACATCCAAACAGTGAAATCATTGCAAAATCAAACACTGAAGGCATATAACTATATCTTATAAGATTTTAACTTTATTTGTGAGGTTTATGTTATGGGACAGTAGAAAATTGAAAAAAATCAGAAAACAGCCGTATACTTGCTGAATGTGCACAAACACAGACACAAATAGAAAAACACATCCAAACAGTGAAATCATTGCAAAATCAAACACTGAGGTTACAGAAGTATATCTTATAAGATGTTAACTTTATTTGTGAGGTTTGTTATGGGACAGTAGAAAATTGAAAAAAATCAGAAAACAGCCGTATACTTGCTGAATGTGCACAAAACAGACACAAATAGAAAAACACATCCAAACAGTGAAATCATTGCAAAATCAAACACTGACGGCATATAACTATATCTTATAAGATTTTAACTTTATTTGTGAGGTTTATGTTATGGGACAGTAGAAAATTGAAAAAAATCAGAAAACAGCCGTATACTTGCTGAATGTGCACAAAAACAGACACAAATAGAAAAACACATCCAAACAGTCAAATCATTGCAAAATCAAACACTGAGGTTACAGAAGTATATCTTATAAGATGTTAACTTTATTTGTGAGGTTTATGTTATGGGACAGTAGAAAATTGAAAAAAATCAGAAAACAGCCGTATACTTGCTGAATGTGCACAGAACAGTAACAAATAGAAAAACACATCCAAACAGTGAAATCATTGCAAAATCAAACACTGAGGTTACAGAAGTATATCTTATAAGATTTTAACTTTATTTGTGACGTTTATGTTATGGGACAGTAGAAAATTGAAAAAAATCAGAAAACAGCTGTATACTTGCTGAATGTGCACAACAAAAGACACAAATAGAAAAACACATCCAGACAGTGAAATCATTGCAAAATCAAACACTGAGGTTACAGAAGTATATCTTATAAGATGTTAACTTTATTCATGAGGTTTATGTTACGGGACAATAGAAAATTGAAAAAAATCTGAAAACAGCCGTATACTTGCTGAATGTGCACAAAACAGACACAAATAGAAAAACACATCCAAACAGTGAAATCATTGCAAAATCAAACACTGACGGCATATAACTATATCTTATAAGATTTTAACTTTATTTGTGAGGTTTATGTTATGGGACAGTAGAAAATTTAAAAAAATCAGAAAACAGCCGTATACTTGCTGAATGTGCACAAAAACAGACACACATAGAAAAACACATCCAAACAGTCAAATCATTGCAAAATCAAACACTGAGGTTACAGAAGTATATCTTATAAGATGTTAACTTTATTTGTGAGGTTTATGTTATGGGACAGTAGAAAATTGAAAAAAATCAGAAAACAGCCGTATACTTGCTGAATGTGCACAAAACAGACACAAATAGAAAAACACATCCAAACAGTGAAATCATTGCAAAATCAAACACTGAGGTTACAGAAGTATATCTTATAAGATTTTAACTTTATTTGTGACGTTTATGTTATGGGACAGTAGAAAATTGAAAAAAATCAGAAAACAGCGGTATACTTGCTGAATGTGCACAAAAACAGACACAAATAGAAAAACACATCCAAACAGTGAAATCATTGCAAAATCAAACACTGAAGGCATATAACTATATCTTACAAGATGTTAAATTTATTCATGAGGTTTATGTTACGGGACAATAGAAAATTGAAAAAAATCAGAAAACAGCTGTATACTTGCTGAATGTGCACAACAAAAGACACAAATAGAAAAACACATCCAGACAGTGAAATCATTGCAAAATCAAACACTGAGGTTACAGAAGTATATCTTATAAGATGTTAACTTTATTTGTGAGGTTTATGTTATGGGACAGTAGAAAATTGAATAAAAACAGAAAACAGCCGTATACTTGCTGAATGTGCACAAACACAGACACACATAGAAAAACACATCCAAACAGTGAAATCATTGCAAAATCAAACACTGAAGGCATATAACTATATCTTATAAGATTTTAACTTTATTTGTGAGGTTTATGTTATGGGACAGTAGAAAATTGAAAAAAATCAGAAAACAGCCGTATACTTGCTGAATGTGCACAAAAACAGACACAAATAGAAAAAAACATCCAAACAGTGAAATCATTGCAAAATCAAACACTGAGGTTACAGAAGTATATCTTATAAGATGTTAACTGTATTTGTGAGGTTTATGTTATGGGACAGTAGAAAATTGAAAAAAATCAGAAAACAGCCGTATACTTGCTGAATGTGCACAAACACAGACACACATAGAAAAACACATCCAAACAGTGAAATCATTGCAAAATCAAACACTGAAGGCATATAACTATATCTTATAAGATTTTAACTTTATTTGTGAGGTTTATGTTATGGGACAGTAGAAAATTGAAAAAAATCAGAAAACAGCCGTATACTTGCTGAATGTGCACAAACACAGACACAAATAGAAAAACACATCCAAACAGTGAAATCATTGCAAAATCAAACACTGAGGTTACAGAAGTATATCTTATAAGATGTTAACTTTATTTGTGAGGTTTGTTATGGGACAGTAGAAAATTGAAAAAAATCAGAAAACAGCCGTATACTTGCTGAATGTGCACAAAACAGACACAAATAGAAAAACACATCCAAACAGTGAAATCATTGCAAACTCAAACACTGAAGGCATATAACTATATCTTATAAGATTTTAACTTTACTGTGAGGTTTATGTTATAGGACAGTAGAAAATTCAAAAAAATCAGAAAACAGCCATATACTTGCTGAATGTGCACAAACACAGACACACATAGAAAAACACATCCAAACAGTGAAATCATTGCAAAATCAAACACTGAGGTTACAGAAGTATATCTTATAAGATGTTAACTTTATTTGTGAGGTTTATGTTATGGGACAGTAGAAAATTGAAAAAAATCAGAAAACAGCCGTATACTTGCTGAATGTGCACAAAACAGACACAAATAGAAAAACACATCCAAACAGTGAAATCATTGCAAAATCAAACACTGACGGCATATAACTATATCTTATAAGATTTTAACTTTATTTGTGAGGTTTATGTTATGGGACAGTAGAAAATTCAAAAAAATCAGAAAACAGCCGTATACTTGCTGAATGTGCACAAAAACAGACACACATAGAAAAACACATCCAAACAGTCAAATCATTGCAAAATCAAACACTGAGGTTACAGAAGTATATCTTATAAGATGTTAACTTTATTTGTGAGGTTTATGTTATGGGACAGTAGAAAATTGAAAAAAATCAGAAAACAGCCGTATACTTGCTGAATGTGCACAAAACAGACACAAATAGAAAAACACATCCAAACAGTGAAATCATTGCAAAATCAAACACTGAGGTTACAGAAGTATATCTTATAAGATTTTAACTTTATTTGTGACGTTTATGTTATGGGACAGTAGAAAATTGAAAAAAATCAGAAAACAGCGGTATACTTGCTGAATGTGCACAAAAACAGACACAAATAGAAAAACACATCCAAACAGTGAAATCATTGCAAAATCAAACACTGAAGGCATATAACTATATCTTACAAGATGTTAAATTTATTCATGAGGTTTATGTTACGGGACAATAGAAAATTGAAAAAAATCAGAAAACAGCTGTATACTTGCTGAATGTGCACAACAAAAGACACAAATAGAAAAACACATCCAGACAGTGAAATCATTGCAAAATCAAACACTGAGGTTACAGAAGTATATCTTATAAGATGTTAACTTTATTTATGAGGTTTATGTTTCGGGACAGTAGAAAATTGAAAAAAATCAGAAAACAGCCGTATACTTGCTGAATGTGCACAAACACAGACACACATAGAAAAACACATCCAAACAGTGAAATCATTGCAAAATCAAACACTGAAGGCATATAGCTATATCTTATAAGATTTTAACTTTATTTGTGAGGTTTATGTTATGGGACAGTAGAAAATGAAAAAAAAACAGAAAACAGCCATATACTTGCTGTGTGTGCACAACAAAAGACACAAATAGAAAAACACATCCAAACAGTGAAATCATTGCAAAATCAAACACTGAAGGCATATAATTATATCTTATAAGATTTTAACTTTATTTGTGAGGTTTATGTTACGGGACAGTAGAAAATTGAAAAAAATCAGAAAACAGCCGTATACTTGCTGAATGCGCACAAAAACAGACACAAATAGAAAAACACATCCAAACAGTGAAATCATTGCAAAATCAAACACTGAAGGCATATAATTATATCTTATAAGATTTTAACTTTATGTGTGAGGTTTATGTTACGGGACAGTAGAAAATTGTAAAAAATCAGAAAACAGCCGTATACTTGCTGAATGTGCACAAAACAGACACAAATAGAAAAACACATCCAAACAGTGAAATCATTGCAAAATCAAACACTGAGGTTACAGAAGTATATCTTATAAGATTTTAACTTTATTTGTGAGGTTTATGTTACGGGACAGTAGAAAATTGAAAAAAATCAGAAAACAGCTGTATACTTGCTGAATGCGCACAAAAACAGACACAAATAGAAAAACACATCCAAACAGTGAAATCATTGCAAAATCAAACACTGAAGGCATATAATTATATCTTATAAGATTTTAACTTTATTTGTGAGGTTTATGTTACGGGACAGTAGAAAATTGAAAAAAATCAGAAAACAGCCGTATACTTGCTGAATGCGCACAAAAACAGACACAAATAGAAAAACACATCCAAACAGTGAAATCATTGCAAAATCAAACACTGAAGGTATATAACTATATCTTATAAGATGTTAACTTTATTTGTGAGGTTTATGTTATGGGACAGTAGAAAATTGAAAAAAATCAGAAAACAGCCGTATACTTGCTGAATGTGCACAAAACAGACACAAATAGAAAAACACATCCAAACAGTGAAATCATTGCAAAATCAAACACTGAGGTTACAGAAGTATATCTTATAAGATTTTAACTTTATTTGTGAGGTTTATGTTACGGGACAGTAGAAAATTGAAAAAAATCAGAAAACAGCCGTATACTTGCTGAATGCGCACAAAAACAGACACAAATAGAAAAACACATCCAAACAGTGAAATCATTGCAAAATCAAACACTGAAGGCATATAATTATATCTTATAAGATTTTAACTTTATGTGTGAGGTTTATGTTACGGGACAGTAGAAAATTGTAAAAAATCAGAAAACAGCCGTATACTTGCTGAATGTGCACAAAACAGACACAAATAGAAAAACACATCCAAACAGTGAAATCATTGCAAAATCAAACACTGAGGTTACAGAAGTATATCTTATAAGATTTTAACTTTATTTGTGAGGTTTATGTTACGGGACAGTAGAAAATTGAAAAAAATCAGAAAACAGCCGTATACTTGCTGAATGCGCACAAAAACAGACACAAATAGAAAAACACATCCAAACAGTGAAATCATTGCAAAATCAAACACTGAAGGCATATAATTATATCTTATAAGATTTTAACTTTATTTGTGAGGTTTATGTTACGGGACAGTAGAAAATTGAAAAAAATCAGAAAACAGCCGTATACTTGCTGAATGCGCACAAAAACAGACACAAATAGAAAAACACATCCAAACAGTGAAATCATTGCAAAATCAAACACTGAAGGTATATAACTATATCTTATAAGATGTTAACTTTATTTGTGAGGTTTATGTTATGGGACAGTAGAAAATTGAAAAAAATCAGAAAACAGCCGTATACTTGCTGAATGTGCACAAAACAGACACAAATAGAAAAACACATCCAAACAGTGAAATCATTGCAAAATCAAACACTGAGGTTACAGAAGTATATCTTATAAGATTTTAACTTTATTTGTGACGTTTATGTTATGGGACAGTAGAAAATTGAAAAAAATCAGAAAACAGCGGTATACTTGCTGAATGTGCACAAAAACAGACACAAATAGAAAAACACATCCAAACAGTGAAATCATTGCAAAATCAAACACTGAAGGCATATAACTATATCTTACAAGATGTTAAATTTATTCATGAGGTTTATGTTACGGGACAATAGAAAATTGAAAAACATCAGAAAACAGCTGTATACTTGCTGAATGTGCACAACAAAAGACACAAATAGAAAAACACATCCAGACAGTGAAATCATTGCAAAATCAAACACTGAGGTTACAGAAGTATATCTTATAAGATGTTAACTTTATTTGTGAGGTTTATGTTATGGGACAGTAGAAAATTGAATAAAAACAGAAAACAGCCGTATACTTGCTGAATGTGCACAAACACAGACACACATAGAAAAACACATCCAAACAGTGAAATCATTGCAAAATCAAACACTGAAGGCATATAACTATATCTTATAAGATTTTAACTTTATTTGTGAGGTTTATGTTATGGGACAGTAGAAAATTGAAAAAAATCAGAAAACAGCCGTATACTTGCTGAATGTGCACAAAAACAGACACAAATAGAAAAAAACATCCAAACAGTGAAATCATTGCAAAATCAAACACTGAGGTTACAGAAGTATATCTTATAAGATGTTAACTGTATTTGTGAGGTTTATGTTATGGGACAGTAGAAAATTGAAAAAAATCAGAAAACAGCCGTATACTTGCTGAATGTGCACAAAACAGACACAAATAGAAAAACACATCCAAACAGTGAAATCATTGCAAAATCAAACACTGACGGCATATAACTATATCTTATAAGATTTTAACTTTATTTGTGAGGTTTATGTTATGGGACAGTAGAAAATTCAAAAAAATCAGAAAACAGCCGTATACTTGCTGAATGTGCACAGAAACAGACACAAATAGAAAAACACATCCAAACAGTGAAATCATTGCAAAATCAAACACTGAGGTTACAGAAGTATATCTTATAAGATGTTAACTTTATTTGTGAGGTTTGTTATGGGACAGTAGAAAATTGAAAAAAATCAGAAAACAGCCGTATACTTGCTGAATGTGCACAAAACAGACACAAATAGAAAAACACATCCAAACAGTGAAATCATTGCAAACTCAAACACTGAAGGCATATAACTATATCTTATAAGATTTTAACTTTATTTGTGAGGTTTATGTTATAGGACAGTAGAAAATTCAAAAAAATCAGAAAACAGCCATATACTTGCTGAATGTGCACAAACACAGACACACATAGAAAAACACATCCAAACAGTGAAATCATTGCAAAATCAAACACTGAAGGCATATAACTATATCTTATAAGATTTTAACTTTATTTGTGAGGTTTATGTTATGGGACAGTAGAAAATTCAAAAAAATCAGAAAACAGCCGTATACTTGCTGAATGTGCACAAAAACAGACACAAATAGAAAAACACATCCAAACAGTGAAATCATTGCAAAATCAAACACTGAGGTTACAGAAGTATATCTTATAAGATGTTAACTTTATTTGTGAGGTTTATGTTATGGGACAGTAGAAAATTGAAAAAAATCAGAAAACAGCCGTATACTTGCTGAATGTGCACAAAACAGACACAAATAGAAAAACACATCCAAACAGTGAAATCATTGCAAAATCAAACACTGACGGCATATAACTATATCTTATAAGATTTTAACTTTATTTGTGAGGTTTATGTTATGGGACAGTAGAAAATTCAAAAAAATCAGAAAACAGCCGTATACTTGCTGAATGTGCACAGAAACAGACACAAATAGAAAAACACATCCAAACAGTGAAATCATTGCAAAATCAAACACTGAGGTTACAGAAGTATATCTTATAAGATGTTAACTTTATTTGTGAGGTTTATGTTATGGGACAGTAGAAAATTGAAAAAAATCAGAAAACAGCCGTATACTTGCTGAATGTGCACAAAACAGACACAAATAGAAAAACACATCCAAACAGTGAAATCATTGCAAAATCAAACACTGAGGTTACAGAAGTATATCTTATAAGATTTTAACTTTATTTGTGACGTTTATGTTATGGGACAGTAGAAAATTTAAAAAAATCAGAAAACAGCGGTAAACTTGCTGAATGTGCACAAAAACAGACACAAATAGAAAAACACATCCAAACAGTGAAATCATTGCAAAATCAAACACTGAAGGCATATAACTATATCTTACACGATGTTAAATTTATTCATGAGGTTTATGTTACGGGACAATAGAAAATTGAAAAAAATCAGAAAACAGCTGTATACTTGCTGAATGTGCACAACAAAAGACACAAATAGAAAAACACATCCAAACAGTGAAATCATTGCAAAATCAAACACTGAGGTTACAGAAGTATATCTTATAAGATGTTAACTTTATTTATGAGGTTTATATTTCGGGACAATAGAAAATTGAAAAAAATCAGAAAACAGCCGTATACTTGCTGAATGCGCACAACAAAAGACACAAATAGAAAAACACATCCAAACAGTGAAATCATTGCAAAATCAAACACTGACGGCATATAACTATATCTTATAAGATTTTAACTTTATTTGTGAGGTTTATGTTATGGGACAGTAGAAAATTGAAAAAAATCAGAAAACAGCCGTATACTTGCTGAATGCGCACAAAACAGACACAAATAGAAAAACACATCCAAACAGTGAAATCATTGCAAAATCAAACACTGAGGATAAATAACTATATCTTATAAGATTTTAACTTTATTTGTGAGGTTTATGTTATGGGACAGTAGAAAATTGAAAAAAATCAGAAAACAGCCGTATACTTGCTGAATGTGCACAAAACAGACACAAATAGAAAAACACATCCAAACAGTGAAATCATTGCAAAATCAAACACTGAGGTTACAGAAGTATATCTTATAAGATTTTAACTTTATTTGTGACGTTTATGTTATGGGACAGTAGAAAATTGAAAAAAATCAGAAAACAGCGGTATATTTGCTGATTGTGCACAAAAACAGACACAAATAGAAAAAAACACATCCAAACAGTGAAATCATTGCAAAATCAAACACTGAAGGCATATGACTATATCTTACAAGATGTTAAATTTATTTGTGAGGTTTATGTTATGGGACAGTAGAAAATTGAAAAAAATCAGAAAACAGCCGTATACTTGCTGAATGTGCACAAAACAGACACAAATAGAAAAACACATCCAAACAGTGAAATCATTGCAAATTCAAACACTGAGGTTACAGAAGTATATCTTATAAGATTTTAACTTTATTTGTGAGGTTTATGTTATGGGAGAGTAGAAAATTGAAAAAAATCAGAAAACAGCCGTATACTTGCTGAATGTGGACAAACACAGACACACATAGAAAAACACATCCAAACAGTGAAATCATTGCAAATTCAAACACTGAGGTTACAGAAGTATATCTTATAAGATTTTAACTTTATTTGTGAGGTTTATGTTATGGGAGAGTAGAAAATTGAAAAAAATCAGAAAACAGCCGTATACTTGCTGAATGTGCACAAAACAGACACAAATAGAAAAACACATCCAAACAGTGAAATCATTGCAAATTCAAACACTGAGGTTACAGAAGTATATCTTATAAGATTTTAACTTTATTTGTGAGGTTTATGTTATGGGAGAGTAGAAAATTGAAAAAAATCAGAAAACAGCCGTATACTTGCTGAATGTGGACAAACACAGACACACATAGAAAAACACATCCAAACAGTGAAATCATTGCAAAATCAAACACTGAAGGCATATAACTATATCTTATAAGATGTTAACTTTATTTGTGAGGTTTATGTTATGGGACAGTAGAAAATTGAAAAAAATCAGAAAACAGCCGTATACTTGCTGAATGCGCACAAAAACAGACACAAATAGAAAAACACATCCAAACAGTGAAATCATTGCAAAATCAAACACTGAAGGCATATAACTATATCTTATAAGATGTTAACTTTATTTGTGAGGTTTATGTTTTGGGACTGTAGAAAATTGAAAAAAATCAGAAAACAGCCGTATACTTGCTGAATGTGCACAAAACAGACACATATAGAAAAACACATCCAAACAGTGAAATCATTGCAAAATCAAACACTGACGGCATATAACTATATCTTATAAGATTTTAACTTTATTTGTGAGGTTTATGTTATGGGACAGTAGAAAATTGAAAAAAATCAGAAAACAGCCGTGTAATTGCTGAATGTGCACAAACACAGACACACATAGAAAAACACATCCAAACAGTGAAATCATTGCAAAATCAAACACTGAGGTTACAGAAGTATATCTTATAAGATTTTAACTTTATTTGTGAGGTTTATGTTATGGGACAGTAGAAAATTTAAAAAAATCAGAAAACAGCCGTATACTTGCTGAATGTGCACAACAAAAGACACAAATAGCAAAACACATCCAAACAGTGAAATCATTGCAAAATCAAACACTGAGGGTACAGAAGTATATCTTATAAGATTTTAACTTTATTTGTGAGGTTTATGTTATGGGACAGTAGAAAATTGAAAAAAATCAGAAAACAGCCGTATACTTGCTGAATGTGCACAACAAAAGACACAAATAGAAAAACACATCCAAACAGTGAAATCATTGCAAAATCAAACACTGAGGTTACAGAAGTATATCTTATAAGATGTTAACTTTATTTGTGAGGTTTATGTTATGGGACAGTAGAAAATTCAAAAAAATCAGAAAACAGCCGTATACTTGCTGAATGTGCACAAAAACAGACACAAATAGAAAAACACATCCAAACAGTGAAATCATTGCAAAATCAAACACTGAGGTTACAGAAGTATATCTTATAAGATGTTAACTTTATTTGTGAGGTTTGTTATGGGACAGTAGAAAATTGAAAAAAATCAGAAAACAGACGTATACTTGCTGAATGTGCACAAAAACAGACACAAATAGAAAAACACATCCAAACAGTGAAATCATTGCAAAATCAAACACTGAGGTTACAGAAGTATATCTTATAAGATGTTAACTTTATTTGTGAGGTTTATGTTATGGGACAGTAGAAAATTGAATAAAAACAGAAAACAGCCATATACTTGCTGAATGTGCACAAACACAGACACACATAGAAAAACACATCCAAACAGTGAAATCATTGCAAAATCAAACACTGACGGCATATAACTATATCTTACACGATGTTAAATTTATTCATGAGGTTTATGTTACGGGACAATAGAAAATTGAAAAAAATCAGAAAACAGCTGTATACTTGCTGAATGTGCACAACAAAAGACACAAATAGAAAAACACATCCAAACAGTGAAATCATTGCAAAATCAAACACTGAGGTTACAGAAGTATATCTTATAAGATGTTAACTTTATTCATGAGGTTTATGTTACGGGACAATAGAAAATTGAAAAAAATCTGAAAACAGCCGTATACTTGCTGAATGTGCACAAAAACAGACACAAATAGAAAAACACATCCAAACAGTGAAATCATTGCAAAATCAAACACTGAAGGCATATAACTATATCTTATAAGATGTTAACTTTATTTGTGAGGTTTATGTTTTGGGACTGTAGAAAATTGAAAAAAATCAGAAAACAGCCGTATACTTGCTGAATGTGCACAAAACAGACACATATAGAAAAACACATCCAAACAGTGAAATCATTGCAAAATCAAACACTGACGGCATATAACTATATCTTATAAGATTTTAACTTTATTTGTGAGGTTTATGTTATGGGACAGTAGAAAATTGAAAAAAATTAGAAAACAGCCGTATACTTGCTGAATGTGCACAACAAAAGACACAAATAGCAAAACACATCCAAACAGTGAAATCATTGCAAAATCAAACACTGAGGTTACAGAAGTATATCTTATAAGATTTTAACTTTATTTGTGAGGTTTATGTTATGGGACAGTAGAAAATTTAAAAAAATCAGAAAACAGCCGTATACTTGCTGAATGTGCACAACAAAAGACACAAATAGCAAAACACATCCAAACAGTGAAATCATTGCAAAATCAAACACTGAGGGTACAGAAGTATATCTTATAAGATTTTAACTTTATTTGTGAGGTTTATGTTATGGGACAGTAGAAAATTGAAAAAAATCAGAAAACAGCTGTATACTTGCTGAATGTGCACAACAAAAGACACAAATAGAAAAACACATCCAAACAGTGAAATCATTGCAAAATCAAACACTGAGGTTACAGAAGTATATCTTATAAGATGTTAACTTTATTTGTGAGGTTTATGTTATGGGACAGTAGAAAATTCAAAAAAATCAGAAAACAGCCGTATACTTGCTGAATGTGCACAAAAACAGACACAAATAGAAAAACACATCCAAACAGTGAAATCATTGCAAAATCAAACACTGAGGTTACAGAAGTATATCTTATAAGATGTTAACTTTATTTGTGAGGTTTGTTATGGGACAGTAGAAAATTGAAAAAAATCAGAAAACAGACGTATACTTGCTGAATGTGCACAAAAACAGACACAAATAGAAAAACATATCCAAACAGTGAAATCATTGCAAAATCAAACACTGAGGTTACAGAAGTATATCTTATAAGATGTTAACTTTATTTGTGAGGTTTATGTTATGGGACAGTAGAAAATTGAATAAAAACAGAAAACAGCCATATACTTGCTGAATGTGCACAAACACAGACACACATAGAAAAACACATCCAAACAGTGAAATCATTGCAAAATCAAACACTGACGGCATATAACTATATCTTACACGATGTTAAATTTATTCATGAGGTTTATGTTACGGGACAATAGAAAATTGAAAAAAATCAGAAAACAGCTGTATACTTGCTGAATGTGCACAACAAAAGACACAAATAGAAAAACACATCCAAACAGTGAAATCATTGCAAAATCAAACACTGAGGTTACAGAAGTATATCTTATAAGATGTTAACTTTATTTATGAGGTTTATGTTTCGGGACAATAGAAAATTGAAAAAAATCAGAAAACAGCCGTATACTTGCTGAATGTGCACAACAAAAGACACAAATAGAAAAACACATCCAAACAGTGAAATCATTGCAAAATCAAACACTGAGGTTACAGAAGTATATCTTATAAGATGTTAACTTTATTCATGAGGTTTATGTTACGGGACAATAGAAAATTGAAAAAAATCAGAAAACAGCCGTATACTTGCTGAATGTGCACAAAAACAGACACAAATAGAAAAACACATCCAAACAGTGAAATCATTGCAAAATCAAACACTGAGGTTACAGAAGTATATCTTATAAGATGTTAACTTTATTTGTGAGGTTTATGTTATGGGACAGTAGAAAATTGAAAAAAATCAGAAAACAGCCGTATACTTGCTGAATGTGCACAAAACAGACACAAATAGAAAAACACATCCAAACAGTGAAATCATTGCAAAATCAAACACTGACGGCATATAACTATATCTTATAAGATGTTAACTTCATTTGTGAGGTTTATGTTATGGGACAGTAGAAAATTGAAAAAAATCAGTCGATACTTGCTGAATGTGCACAACAAAAGACACAAATAGAAAAACACATCCAAACAATGAAATCATTGCAAAATCAAACACTGAGGTTACAGAAGTATATCTTATAAGATGTTAACTTTATTTGTGAGGTTTATGTTATGGGCGAGGAGAAAATTGAAAAAAATCAGTCGATACTTGCTGAATGTGCACAAAACAGACACAAATAGAAAAACACATCCAAACAGTGAAATCATTGCAAAATCAAACACTGAAGGCATATAACTATATCTTATAAGATGTTAACTTTATTTGTGAGGTTTATGTTATGGGACAGTAGAAAATTGAAAAAAATCAGAAAACAGCCGTACACTTGCTGAATGTGCACAAAACAGACACAAATAGAAAAACACACCCAAACAGTGAAATCATTGCAAAATCAAACACTGAGGGTACAGAAGTATATCTTATAAGATGTTAACTTTATTTGTGAGGTTTGTTATGGGACAGTAGAAAATTGAAAAAAATCAGAAAACAGCCATATACTTGCTGAATGTGCACAACAAAAGACACAAATAGAAAAACACATCCAAACAGTGAAATCATTGCAAAATCAAACACTGAGGGTACAGAAGTATATCTTATAAGATGTTAACTTTATTTGTGAGGTTTATGTTATGGGACAGTAGAAAATTGAAAAAATCAGAAAACAGCCGTATACTTGCTGAATGTGCACAAAAACAGACACAAATAGAAAAACACATCCAAACAGTGAAATAATTGCAAAATCAAACACTGAGGTTACAGAAGTATATCTTATAAGATGTTAACTTTATTTGTGAGGTTTATGTTATGGGACAGTAGAAAATTGAAAAAATCAGAAAACAGCCGTATACTTGCTGAATGTGCACAAAAACAGACACAAATAGAAAAACACATCCAAACAGTGAAATCATTGCAAAATCAAACACTGAGGTTACAGAAGTATATCTTATAAGATGTTAACTTTATTTGTGAGGTTTGTTATGGGACAGTAGAAAATTGAAAAAAATCAGAAAACAGCCGCATACTTGCTGAATGTGCACAAAAACAGACACAAATAGAAAAACACATCCAAACAGTGAAATCATTGCAAAATCAAACACTGAGGTTACAGAAGTATATCTTATAAGATGTTAACTTTATTTGTGAGGTTTATGTTATGGGACAGTAGAAAATTGAAAAAAATCAGAAAACAGCCGTATACTTGCTGAATGTGCACAACAAAAGACACAAATAGAAAAACACATCCAAACAGTGAAATCATTGCAAAATCAAACACTGGCGGCATGTAACTATATCTTATAAGATTTTAACTTTATTTGTGAGGTTTATGTTATGGGACCGTAGAAAATTGAAAAAAATCAGAAAACAGCCGTATACTTGCTGAATGTGCACAAACACAGACACACATAGAAAAACACATCCAAACAGTGAAATCATTGCAAAATCAAACACTGAGGTTACAGAAGTATATCTTATAAGATGTTAACTTTATTTGTGAGGTTTGTTATGGGACAGTAGAAAATTGAAAAAAATCAGAAAACAGCCGTATACTTGCTGAATGTGCACAAAAACAGACACAAATAGAAAAACACATCCAAACAGTGAAATCATTGCAAAATCAAACACTGAGGTTACAGAAGTATATCTTATAAGATGTTAACTTTATTTGTGAGGTTTATGTTATGGGCGAGGAGAAAATTGAAAAAAATCAGAAAACAGCCGTATACTTGCTGAATGTGCACAACAAAAGACACAAATAGAAAAACACATCCAAACAGTGAAATCATTGCAAAATCAAACACTGAGGTTACAGAAGTATATCTTATAAGATGTTAACTTTATTTGTGAGGTTTATGTTATGGGCGAGGAGAAAATTGAAAAAAATCAGAAAACAGCCGTATACTTGCTGAATGTGCACAACAAAAGACACAAATAGAAAAACACATCCAAACAGTGAAATCATTGCAAAATCAAACACTGAAGGCATATAACTATATCTTATAAGATGTTAACTTTATTTGTGAGGTTTATGTTATGGGACAGTAGAAAATTGAAAAAAATCAGAAAACAGCCGTATACTTGCTGAATGTGCACAAACACAGACACACATAGAAAAACACATCCAATTAGTGAAATCTTTGTAAAATCAAACACTGAGGGTACAGAACTAAATCTTTTAAGAAGTTAACTTCATTTGTGAGGTTTATGTTATGGGACAGCAGAAAAATTAAAAAAATCCGGAAACAGCCTTATCTCAGCTGAATGCGCACACAAACAGACACCAATAGAAAAACACATCCAAACAGTGAAATCATTGCAAAATCAAACACTGACGGCATATAACTATATCTTATAAGATTTTAACTTTATTTGTGAGGTTTATGTTATGGGACAGTAGAAAATTGAAAAAAATCAGAAAACAGCCGTATACTTGCTGAATGTGCACAACAAAAGACACAAATAGAAAAACACATCCAAACAGTGAAATCATTGCAAAATCAAACACTGACGGCATATAACTATATCTTATAAGATTTTAACTTTATTTGTGAGGTTTATGTTATGGGACAGTAGAAATTGAAAAAAATCAGAAAACAGCCGTATACTTGCTGAATGTGCACAACAAAAGACACAAATAGAAAAACACATCCAAACAGTGAAATCATTGCAAAATCAAACACTGAGGGTACAGAAGTATATCTTATAAGATGTTAACTTTATTTGTGAGGTTTATGTTATGGGACAGTAGAAAATTGAAAAAAATCAGAAAACAGCCGTATACTTGCTGAATGTGCACAAAAACAGACACAAATAGAAAAACACATCCAAACAGTGAAATCATTGCAAAATCAAACACTGAGGTTACAGAAGTATATCTTATAAGATGTTAACTTTATTTGTGAGGTTTATGTTATGGGACAGTAGAAAATTGAAAAAAATCAGAAAACAGCCGTATACTTGCTGAATGTGCACAAAAACAGACACAAATAGAAAAACACATCCAAACAGTGAAATCATTGCAAAATCAAACACTGAGGTTACAGAAGTATATCTTATAAGATGTTAACTTTATTTGTGAGGTTTGTTATGGGACAGTAGAAAATTTAAAAAAATCAGAAAACAGCCGCATACTTGCTGAATGTGCACAAAAACAGACACAGATAGAAAAACACATCCAAACAGTGAAATCATTGCAAAATCAAACACTGAGGTTACAGAAGTATATCTTATAAGATGTTAACTTTATTTGTGAGGTTTATGTTATGGGACAGTAGAAAATTGAAAAAAATCAGAAAACAGCCGTATACTTGCTGAATGTGCACAACAAAAGACACAAATAGAAAAACACATCCAAACAGTGAAATCATTGCAAAATCAAACACTGGCGGCATGTAACTATATCTTATAAGATTTTAACTTTATTTGTGAGGTTTATGTTATGGGACAGTAGAAAATTGAAAAAAATCAGAAAACAGCCGTATACTTGCTGAATGTGCACAAACACAGACACACATAGAAAAACACATCCAAACAGTGAAATCATTGCAAAATCAAACACTGAGGTTACAGAAGTATATCTTATAAGATGTTAACTTTATTTGTGAGGTTTGTTATGGGACAGTAGAAAATTGAAAAAAATCAGAAAACAGCCGTATACTTGCTGAATGTGCACAAAAACAGACACAAATAGAAAAACACATCCAAACAGTGAAATCATTGCAAAATCAAACACTGAGGTTACAGAAGTATATCTTATAAGATGGTAACTTTATTTGTGAGGTTTATGTTATGGGACAGTAGAAAATTGAAAAAAATCAGAAAACAGCCGTATACTTGCTGAATGTGCACAACAAAAGACACAAATAGAAAAACACATCCAAACAGTGAAATCATTGCAAAATCAAACACTGAGGTTACAGAAGTATATCTTATAAGATGTTAACTTTATTTGTGAGGTTTATGTTATGGGCGAGGAGAAAATTGAAAAAAATCAGAAAACAGCCGTATACTTGCTGAATGTGCACAAAACAGACACAAATAGAAAAACACATCCAAACAGTGAAATCATTGCAAAATCAAACACTGAAGGCATATAACTATATCTTATAAGATGTTAACTTTATTTGTGAGGTTTATGTTATGGGACAGTAGAAAATTGAAAAAAATCAGAAAACAGCCGTACACTTGCTGAATGTGCACAAAACAGACACAAATAGAAAAACACACCCAAACAGTGAAATCATTGCAAAATCAAACACTGAGGGTACAGAAGTATATCTTATAAGATGTTAACTTTATTTGTGAGGTTTATGTTATGCGACAGTAGAAAATTGAAAAAAATCAGAAAACAGCCGTATACTTGCTGAATGTGCACAAAAACAGACACAAATAGAAAAACACATCCAAACAGTGAAATCATTGCAAAATCAAACACTGAGGTTACAGAAGTATATCTTATAAGATAATAACTTTATTTGTGAGGTTTATGTTATGGGACAGTAGGAAATTGAAAAAAATCAGAAAACAGCTGTATACTTGCTGAATGTCCACAAACACAGACACACATAGAAAAACACATCCAAACAGTGAAATCATTGCAAAATCAAACACTGAAGGCATATAACTATATCTTATAAGATTTTAACTTTATTTGTGAGGTTTATGTTATGGGACAGTAGAAAATTGAAAAAAATCAGAAAACAGCCGTAAACTTGCTGAATGTGCAGAAACACAGACACACATAGAAAAACACATCCAAACAGTGAAATCATTGCAAAATCAAACACTGAAGGCATATAACTATATCTTATAAGATTTTAACTTTATTTGTGAGGTTTATGTTATGGGACAGTAGAAAATTGAAAAAAATCAGAAAACAGCCGTATACTTGCTGAATGTGCACAAACACAGACACACATAGAAAAACACATCCAATTAGTGAAATCTTTGTAAAATCAAACACTGAGGGTACAGAACTAAATCTTTTAAGAAGTTAACTTCATTTGTGAGGTTTATGTTATGGGACAGCAGAAAAATTAAAAAAATCCGGAAACAGCCTTATCTCAGCTGAATGCGCACACAAACAGACACCAATAGAAAAACACATCCAAACAGTGAAATCATTGCAAAATCAAACACTGACGGCATATAACTATATCTTATGAGATTTTAACTTTATTTGTGAGGTTTATGTTATGGGACAGTAGAAAATTGAAAAAAATCAGAAAACAGCCGTATACTTGCTGAATGCGCATAAAAACACAAATAGAAAAACACATCCAAACAGTGAAATCATTGCAAAATAAAACACTGAAGGCATATAACTATATCTTATAAGATTTTAACTTTATTTGTGAGGTTTCTGTTATGGGACAGTAGAAAATTGAAAAAAATCTGAAAACAGCCGTATACTTGCTGAATGTGCACAAAAACAGACACAAATAGAAAAACACACCCAAACAGTGAAATCATTGCAAAATCAAACACTGAGAGTACAGAAGTATATCTTATAAGATGTTAACTTTATTTGTGAGGTTTATGTTATGCGACAGTAGAAAATTGAAAAAAATCAGAAAACAGCCGTATACTTGCTGAATGTGCACAAAAACAGACACAAATAGAAAAACACATCCAAACAGTGAAATCATTGCAAAATCAAACACTGAGGTTACAGAAGTATATCTTATAAGATGTTAACTTTATTTGTGAGGTTTGTTATGGGACAGTAGAAAATTGAAAAAAATCAGAAAACAGCCGTATACTTGCTGAATGTGCACAAAAACAGACACAAATAGAAAAACACATCCAAACAGTGAAATCATTGCAAAATCAAACACTGAGGTTACAGAAGTATATCTTATAAGATGGTAACTTTATTTGTGAGGTTTATGTTATGGGACAGTAGAAAATTGAAAAAAATCAGAAAACAGCCGTATACTTGCTGAATGTGCACAACAAAAGACACAAATAGAAAAACACATCCAAACAGTGAAATCATTGCAAAATCAAACACTGAGGTTACAGAAGTATATCTTATAAGATGTTAACTTTATTTGTGAGGTTTATGTTATGGGCGAGGAGAAAATTGAAAAAAATCAGAAAACAGCCGTATACTTGCTGAATGTGCACAAAACAGACACAAATAGAAAAACACATCCAAACAGTGAAATCATTGCAAAATCAAACACTGAAGGCATATAACTATATCTTATAAGATGTTAACTTTATTTGTGAGGTTTATGTTATGGGACAGTAGAAAATTGAAAAAAATCAGAAAACAGCCGTACACTTGCTGAATGTGCACAAAACAGACACAAATAGAAAAACACACCCAAACAGTGAAATCATTGCAAAATCAAACACTGAGGGTACAGAAGTATATCTTATAAGATGTTAACTTTATTTGTGAGGTTTATGTTATGCGACAGTAGAAAATTGAAAAAAATCAGAAAACAGCCGTATACTTGCTGAATGTGCACAAAAACAGACACAAATAGAAAAACACATCCAAACAGTGAAATCATTGCAAAATCAAACACTGAGGTTACAGAAGTATATCTTATAAGATAATAACTTTATTTGTGAGGTTTATGTTATGGGACAGTAGGAAATTGAAAAAAATCAGAAAACAGCTGTATACTTGCTGAATGTCCACAAACACAGACACACATAGAAAAACACATCCAAACAGTGAAATCATTGCAAAATCAAACACTGAAGGCATATAACTATATCTTATAAGATTTTAACTTTATTTGTGAGGTTTATGTTATGGGACAGTAGAAAATTGAAAAAAATCAGAAAACAGCCGTAAACTTGCTGAATGTGCAGAAACACAGACACACATAGAAAAACACATCCAAACAGTGAAATCATTGCAAAATCAAACACTGAAGGCATATAACTATATCTTATAAGATTTTAACTTTATTTGTGAGGTTTATGTTATGGGACAGTAGAAAATTGAAAAAAATCAGAAAACAGCCGTATACTTGCTGAATGTGCACAAACACAGACACACATAGAAAAACACATCCAATTAGTGAAATCTTTGTAAAATCAAACACTGGGGGTACAGAACTAAATCTTTTAAGAAGTTAACTTCATTTGTGAGGTTTATGTTATGGGACAGCAGAAAAATTAAAAAAATCCGGAAACAGCCTTATCTCAGCTGAATGCGCACACAAACAGACACCAATAGAAAAACACATCCAAACAGTGAAATCATTGCAAAATCAAACACTGACGGCATATAACTATATCTTATGAGATTTTAACTTTATTTGTGAGGTTTATGTTATGGGACAGTAGAAAATTGAAAAAAATCAGAAAACAGCCGTATACTTGCTGAATGCGCATAAAAACACAAATTGAAAAACACATCCAAACAGTGAAATCATTGCAAAATCAAACACTGAGGGTACAGAAGTATATCTTATAAGATGTTAACTTTATTTGTGAGGTTTATGTTATGGGACAGTAGAAAATTGAAAAAAATCAGAAAACAGCCGCATACTTGCTGAATGTGCACAAAAACAGACACAAATAGAAAAACACATCCAAACAGTGAAATCATTGCAAAATCAAACACTGAGGTTACAGAAGTATATCTTATAAGATGTTAACTTTATTTGTGAGGTTTATGTTATGGGACAGTAGAAAATTGAAAAAAATTAGAAAACAGCCGTATACTTGCTGAATGTGCACAACAAAAGACACAAATAGAAAAACACATCCAAACAGTGAAATCATTGCAAAATCAAACACTGGCGGCATGTAACTATATCTTATAAGATTTTAACTTTATTTGTGAGGTTTATGTTATGGGACAGTAGAAAATTGAAAAAAATCAGAAAACAGCCGTATACTTGCTGAATGTGCACAAACACAGACACACATAGAAAAACACATCCAAACAGTGAAATCATTGCAAAATCAAACACTGAGGTTACAGAAGTATATCTTATAAGATGTTAACTTTATTTGTGAGGTTTGTTATGGGACAGTAGAAAATTGAAAAAAATCAGAAAACAGCCGTATACTTGTTGAATGTGCACAAAACAGACACAAATAGAAAAACACATCCAAACAGTGAAATCATTGCAAAATCAAACACTGAGGTTACAGAAGTATATCTTATAAGATGTTAACTTTATTTGTGAGGTTTATGTTATGGGACAGTAGAAAATTGAAAAAAATCAGAAAACAGCCGTATACTTGCTGAATGTGGACAAAAACAGACACAAATAGAAAAACACATCCAAACAGTGAAATCATTGCAAAATCAAACACTGAGGTTACAGAAGTATATCTTATAAGATGTTAACTTTATTTGTGAGGTTTATGTTATGGGACAGTAGAAAATTGAAAAAAATCAGAAAACAGCCGTATACTTGCTGAATGTGCACAAACACAGACACACATAGAAAAACACATCCAAACAGTGAAATCATTTCAAAATCAAACACTGAAGGCATATAGCTATATCTTATAAGATTTTAACTTTATTTGTGAGGTTTATGTTATGGGACAGTAGAAAATGAAAAAAATACAGAAAACAGCCGTATACTTGCTGTGTGTGCACAACAAAAGACACAAATAGAAAAACACATCCAAACAGTGAAATCATTGCAAAATCAAACACTGAGGATAAATAACTATATCTTATAAGATTTTAACTTTATTTGTGAGGTTTATGTTACGGGACAGTAGAAAATTGAAAAAAATCAGAAAACAGCCGTATACTTGCTGAATGCGCACAAACACAGACACACATAGAAAAACACATCCAAACAGTGAAATCATTGCAAAATCAAACACTGAAGGCATATAACTATATCTTATAAGATTTTAACTTTATTTGTGAGGTTTATGTTATGGGACAGTAGAAAATTGAAAAAAATCAGAAAACAGCCGTATACTTGCTGAATGTGCACAAACACAGACACAAATAGAAAAACACATCCAAACAGTGAAATCATTGCAAAATCAAACACTGAGGTTACAGAAGTATATCTTATAAGATGTTAACTTTATTTGTGAGGTTTGTTATGGGACAGTAGAAAATTGAAAAAAATCAGAAAACAGCCGTATACTTGCTGAATGTGCACAAACACAGACACACATAGAAAAACACATCCAAACAGTGAAATCATTGCAAAATCAAACACTGAAGGCATATAACTATATCTTATAAGATTTTAACTTTATTTGTGAGGTTTATGTTATGGGACAGTAGAAAATTCAAAAAAATCAGAAAACAGCCGTATACTTGCTGAATGTGCACAAAAACAGACACAAATAGAAAAACACATCCAAACAGTGAAATCATTGCAAAATCAAACACTGAGGGTACAGAAGTATATCTTATAAGATGTTAACTTTATTTGTGAGGTTTGTTATGGGACAGTAGAAAATTGAAAAAAATCAGAAAACAGCCGTATACTTCCTGAATGTGCACAAAACAGACACAAATAGAAAAACACATCCAAACAGTGAAATCATTGCAAAATCAAACACTGAGGTTACAGAAGTATATCTTATAAGATGTTAACTTTATTTGTGAGGTTTATGTTATGGGACAGTAGAAAATTGAAAAAAATCAGAAAACAGCCGTATACTTGCTGAATGTGCACAAACACAGACACACATAGAAAAACACATCCAAACAGTGAAATCATTGCAAAATCAAACACTGAAGGCATATAACTATATCTTATAAGATTTTAACTTTATTTGTGAGGTTTATGTTATGGGACAGTAGAAAATTCAAAAAAATCAGAAAACAGCCGTATACTTGCTGAATGTGCACAAAAACAGACACAAATAGAAAAACACATTCAAACAGTGAAATCATTGCAAAATCAAACACTGAGGTTACAGAAGTATATCTTATAAGATGTTAACTTTATTTGTGAGGTTTGTTATGGGACAGTAGAAAATTGAAAAAAATCAGAAAACAGCCGTATACTTGCTGAATGTGCACAAAACAGAGACAAATAGAAAAACACATCCAAACAGTGAAATCATTGCAAAATCAAACACTGAGGTTACAGAAGTATATCTTATAAGATGTTAACTTTATTTGTGAGGTTTATGTTATGGGACAGTAGAAAATTGAAAAAAATCAGAAAACAGCCGTATACTTGCTGAATGTGCACAAACACAGACACACATAGAAAAACACATCCAAACAGTGAAATCATTGCAAAATCAAACACTGAAGGCATATAACTATATCTTATAAGATTTTAACTTTATTTGTGAGGTTTATGTTATGGGACAGTAGAAAATTGAAAAAAATCAGAAAACAGCCGTATACTTGCTGAATGTGCACAAACACAGACACACATAGAAAAACACATCCAAACAGTGAAATCATTGCAAAATCAAACACTGAAGGCATATAACTATATCTTATAAGATTTTAACTTTATTTGTGATGTTTATGTTATGGGACAGTAGAAAATTGAAAAAAATCAGAAAACAGCCGTATACTTGCTGAATGTGCACAAAAACAGACACAAATAGAAAAACACATCCAAACAGTGAAATCATTGCAAAATCAAACACTGAGGTTACAGAAGTATATCTTATAAGATTTTAACTTTATTTGTGAGGTTTGTTATGGGACAGTAGAAAATTGAAAAAAATCAGAAAACAGACGTATACTTGCTGAATGTGCACAAAAACAGACACAAATAGAAAAACACATCCAAACAGTGAAATCATTGCAAAATCAAACACTGAGGTTACAGAAGTATATCTTATAAGATGTTAACTTTATTTGTGAGGTTTATGTTATGGGACAGTAGAAAATTGAATAAAAACAGAAAACAGCCGTATACTTGCTGAATGTGCACAAACACAGACACACATAGAAAAACACATCCAAACAGTGAAATCATTGCAAAATCAAACACTGAAGGCATATAACTATATCTTATAAGATTTTAACTTTATTTGTGAGGTTTATGTTATGGGACAGTAGAAAATTGAAAAAAATCAGAAAACAGCCGTATACTTGCTGAATGTGCACAAAAACAGACACAAATAGAAAAAAACATCCAAACAGTGAAATCATTGCAAAATCAAACACTGAGGTTACAGAAGTATATCTTATAAGATGTTAACTTTATTTGTGAGGTTTGTTATGGGACAGTAGAAAATTGAAAAAAATCAGAAAACAGCCGTATACTTGCTGAATGTGCACAAACACAGACACACATAGAAAAACACATCCAAACAGTGAAATCATTGCAAAATCAAACACTGAAGGCATATAACTATATCTTATAAGATTTTAACTTTATTTGTGAGGTTTATGTTATGGGACAGTAGAAAATTGAAAAAAATCAGAAAACAGCCGTATACTTGCTGAATGTGCACAAAAACAGACACAAATAGAAAAACACATCCAAACAGTGAAATCATTGCAAAATCAAACACTGAGGTTACAGAAGTATATCTTATAAGATGTTAACTTTATTTGTGAGGTTTGTTATGGGACAGTAGAAAATTGAAAAAAATCAGAAAACAGCCGTATACTTGCTGAATGTGCACAAAACAGACACAAATAGAAAAACACATCCAAACAGTGAAATCATTGCAAAATCAAACACTGAGGTTACAGAAGTATATCTTATAAGATGTTAACTTTATTTGTGAGGTTTATGTTATGGGACAGTAGAAAATTGAAAAAAATCAGAAAACAGCCGTATACTTGCTGAATGTGCACAAACACAGACACACATAGAAAAACACATCCAAACAGTGAAATCATTGCAAAATCAAACACTGAAGGCATATAACTATATCTTATAAGATTTTAACTTTATTTGTGATGTTTATGTTATGGGACAGTAGAAAATTGAAAAAAATCAGAAAACAGCCGTATACTTGCTGAATGTGCACAAAAACAGACACAAATAGAAAAACACATCCAAACAGTGAAATCATTGCAAAATCAAACACTGAGGTTACAGAAGTATATCTTATAAGATTTTAACTTTATTTGTGAGGTTTGTTATGGGACAGTAGAAAATTGAAAAAAATCAGAAAACAGCCGTATACTTGCTGAATGTGCACAAAACAGACACACATAGAAAAACACATCCAAACAGTGAAATCATTGCAAAATCAAACACTGAAGGCATATAACTATATCTTATAAGATTTTAACTTTATTTGTGAGGTTTATGTTATGGGACAGTAGAAAATTGAAAAAAATCAGAAAACAGCCGTATACTTGCTGAATGTGCACAAAAACAGACACAAATAGAAAAACACATCCAAACAGTGAAATCATTGCAAAATCAAACACTGAGGTTACAGAAGTATATCTTATAAGATGTTAACTTTATTTGTGAGGTTTGTTATGGGACAGTAGAAAATTGAAAAAAATCAGAAAACAGCCGTATACTTGCTGAATGTGCACAAAACAGACACAAATAGAAAAACACATCCAAACAGTGAAATCATTGCAAAATCAAACACTGAGGTTACAGAAGTATATCTTATAAGATGTTAACTTTATTTGTGAGGTTTATGTTATGGGACAGTAGAAAATTGAAAAAAATCAGAAAACAGCCGTATACTTGCTGAATGTGCACAAACACAGACACACATAGAAAAACACATCCAAACAGTGAAATCATTGCAAAATCAAACACTGAAGGCATATAACTATATCTTATAAGATTTTAACTTTATTTGTGATGTTTATGTTATGGGACAGTAGAAAATTGAAAAAAATCAGAAAACAGCCGTATACTTGCTGAATGTGCACAAAAACAGACACAAATAGAAAAACACATCCAAACAGTGAAATCATTGCAAAATCAAACACTGAGGTTACAGAAGTATATCTTATAAGATTTTAACTTTATTTGTGAGGTTTGTTATGGGACAGTAGAAAATTGAAAAAAATCAGAAAACAGACGTATACTTGCTGAATGTGCACAAAAACAGACACAAATAGAAAAACACATCCAAACAGTGAAATCATTGCAAAATCAAACACTGAGGTTACAGAAGTATATCTTATAAGATGTTAACTTTATTTGTGAGGTTTATGTTATGGGACAGTAGAAAATTGAATAAAAACAGAAAACAGCCGTATACTTGCTGAATGTGCACAAACACAGACACACATAGAAAAACACATCCAAACAGTGAAATCATTGCAAAATCAAACACTGAAGGCATATAACTATATCTTATAAGATTTTAACTTTATTTGTGAGGTTTATGTTATGGGACAGTAGAAAATTGAAAAAAATCAGAAAACAGCCGTATACTTGCTGAATGTGCACAAACACAGACACAAATAGAAAAACACATCCAAACAGTGAAATCATTGCAAAATCAAACACTGAGGTTACAGAAGTATATCTTATAAGATGTTAACTTTATTTGTGAGGTTTGTTATGGGACAGTAGAAAATTGAAAAAAATCAGAAAACAGCCGTATACTTGCTGAATGTGCACAAACACAGACACACATAGAAAAACACATCCAAACAGTGAAATCATTGCAAAATCAAACACTGAAGGCATATAACTATATCTTATAAGATTTTAACTTTATTTGTGAGGTTTATGTTATGGGACAGTAGAAAATTGAAAAAAATCAGAAAACAGCCGTATACTTGCTGAATGTGCACAAAAACAGACACAAATAGAAAAAAACATCCAAACAGTGAAATCATTGCAAAATCAAACACTGAGGTTACAGAAGTATATCTTATAAGATGTTAACTGTATTTGTGAGGTTTGTGTTATGGGACAGTAGAAAATTGAAAAAAATCAGAAAACAGCCGTATACTTGCTGAATGTGCACAAACACAGACACACATAGAAAAACACATCCAAACAGTGAAATCATTGCAAAATCAAACACTGAAGGCATATAACTATATCTTATAAGATTTTAACTTTATTTGTGAGGTTTATGTTATGGGACAGTAGAAAATTGAAAAAAATCAGAAAACAGCCGTATACTTGCTGAATGTGCACAAACACAGACACAAATAGAAAAACACATCCAAACAGTGAAATCATTGCAAAATCAAACACTGAGGTTACAGAAGTATATCTTATAAGATGTTAACTTTATTTGTGAGGTTTGTTATGGGACAGTAGAAAATTGAAAAAAATCAGAAAACAGCCGTATACTTGCTGAATGTGCACAAAACAGACACAAATAGAAAAACACATCCAAACAGTGAAATCATTGCAAACTCAAACACTGAAGGCATATAACTATATCTTATAAGATGTTAACTTTATTTGTGAGGTTTATGTTATGGGACAGTAGAAAATTGAAAAAAATCAGAAAACAGCCGTGTAATTGCTGAATGTGCACAAACACAGACACACATAGAAAAACACATCCAAACAGTGAAATCATTGCAAAATCAAACACTGAGGTTACAGAAGTATATCTTATAAGATTTTAACTTTATTTGTGAGGTTTATGTTATGGGACAGTAGAAAATTGAAAAAAATCAGAAAACAGCCGTATACTTGCTGAATGTGCACAACAAAAGACACAAATAGAAAAACACATCCAAACAGTGAAATCATTGCAAAATCAAACACTGAGGGTACAGAAGTATATCTTATAAGATTTTAACTTTATTTGTGAGGTTTATGTTATGGGACAGTAGAAAATTGAAAAAAATCAGAAAACAGCCGTATACTTGCTGAATGTGCACAGCAAAAGACACAAATAGAAAAACACATCCAAACAGTGAAATCATTGCAAAATCAAACACTGAAGGCATATAACTATATCTTATAAGATGTTAACTTTATTTGTGAGGTTTATGTTATGGGACAGTAGAAAATTGAAAAAAATCAGAAAACAGCCGTATACTTGCTGAATGCGCACAAAACAGACACAAATAGAAAAACACATCCAAACAGTGAAATCATTGCAAAATCAAACACTGAGGATAAATAACTATATCTTATAAGATTTTAACTTTATTTGTGAGGTTTATGTTATGGGACAGTAGAAAATTGAAAAAAATCAGAAAACAGCCGTATACTTGCTGAATGTGCACAAAACAGACACAAATAGAAAAACACATCCAAACAGTGAAATCATTGCAAAATCAAACACTGACGGCATATAACTATATCTTATAAGATTTTAACTTTATTTGTGAGGTTTATGTTATGGGACAGTAGAAAAATGAAAAAAATCAGAAAACAGCCGTATTCCAACTGAATGATCACAAAAACAGACACATATAGAAAAACACATCCAAACAGTGAAATCATTGCAAAATCAAACACTGAGGTTACAGAAGTATATCTTATAAGATGTTAACTTTATTTGTGAGGTTTATGTTATGGGACAGTAGAAAAATGAAAAAGAAATCAGAAAACAGTCGTATTCCAGGTGAATGCGCACAAAAACAGACAAAAATAGAAAAACACATTCAAACAGTGAAATCATTGCAAAATCAAACATTGAAGGTATAAAACTATATCTTATGAGATGTTAACTTCATTTGTGAGGTTTATGTTATGGGACAATAAAAAAATTTAAAAAATCCGGAAACAGCCTTATCTCAGCTGAATGCGCACACAAACAGACACCAATAGAAAAACACATCCAAACAGTGAAATCATTGCAAAATCAAACACTGAGGATACAGAACTAAATCTCTTAAGATGTTAACTTCATTTGTGAGGTTTATGTTATGGGACAGCAGAAAAATGAAAAAAATCCGGAAACAGCCTTATCTCAGCTGAATGCGCACACAAACAGACACCAATAGAAAAACACATCCAAACAGTGAAATCTTTGCGAAATCAAACACTGAGGGTACAGAACTAAATCTTTTAAGATGTTAACTTCATTTGTGAGGTTTATGTTATGGGACAGCAGAAAAATGAAAAAAATCCGAAAACAGCCTTATCTCAGCTGAATGCGCACACAAACAGACACCAAGAGAAAAACGCATCCAAACAGTGAAATCTTTGCGAAATCAAACACTGAGGGTACAGAACTAAATCTTTTAAGATGTTAACTTCATTTGTGAGGTTTATGTTATGGGACAGCAGAAAAATGAAAAAAATCCGGAAACAGCCTTATCTCAGCTGAATGCGCACACAAACAGACACCAATAGAAAAACACATCCCAACAGTGAAATCATTGCAAAATCAAACACTGAGGGTACAGAACTAAATCTTTTAAGATGTTAACTTCATTTGTGAGGTTTATGTTATGGGACAGCAGAAAAATGAAAAAAATCCGGAAACAGCCTTATTTCAGCTGAATGCGCACATAAACAGACACCAACAGAAAAACACATCCAAACAGTGAAATCATTGCAAAATCAAACACTGAGGGTACAGAACTAAATCTTTTAAGATGCTAACTTCATTTGTGAGGTTTATGTTATGGGAAAGTAGAAAAATGAAAAAAATCCGAAAACAGCCGTATCCCTGCTGAATGCGCACAAAAACAGACACAAATAGAAAAACACATCCAAACAGTGAAATCATTATAAATTCAAACACTGAGGGTACATCAATATACCTTATAAGATGTTAACTTCATATTATAGGACAGTAGAAAAAAGATTAAAATACCCTCGATCAGCCTTAGTCCCTGATACACATACGGAAAAATCAGACTCCTGGCTTAATGCCTTTAGGAATTATTACAAAAAACACACCCTTTGACCTTTCCAAAGGATGCACAGGTCTGAAACTCTGCACCCGGGATAAGACTAAATCCCTGATACACATACGGAAAAATCAGACTCCTGGCTCAATGACTTTAGGAATTATTACAAAAAACACACCCGAACGACTGACTATTGACCTTTCCGAAGGTTGCACAGGTCTGAAACTCTGCACCCGGGAAAGGCCTAAATCCCTGATACACATACAGAAAAATCAGACTCCTGGCTCAATGCCTTTAGGAATTATTACAAAAAACACACCCGAACGGCTGACCATTGACCTTTCCGAAGGTTGCACAGGTCTGGAACTCGGCACCCTAGATTAGCCTTAGTCCCTGATGCACATACGGAAAAATTAGACTCCTGGCTCAATGCCTTTAGGAATTATTACAAAAAACACACCCGAACGGCTGACCTTTGACCTTTCCGATGGTTGCACAGGTCTGAAACTCGGCAACCGGGATAAGCTTTAGTCCCTGATACACATACGGAGAAAACAGACTCCTGACTCAATGCCTTTAGGAATTATTACAAAAAACACACCCGAACGGCTGACCATTGACCTTTTCGAAGGTTGCACAGGTCTGGAACTCGGCACCCTAGATTAGCCTTAGTCCCTGATGCACATACGGAAAAATCAGACTCCTGGCTCAATGCCTTTAGGAATTATTTCAAAAAACACACCCGAACGGCTGACCATTGACCTTTCCGAAGGTTGCACAGGTCTGAAACTCTGCACCCGGGATAAGCCTAAATCCCTGATACACATACGGAAAAATTTGACTCCTGGCTCAATGCCTTTAGGAATTATTTCAAAAAACACACCCGAACGGCTGACCATTGACCTTTTCGAAGGTTGCACAAGCCTGAAACTCTGCACCCGGGATAAGCCTAAATCCCTGATACACATACGGAAAAATCAGACTCCTGGCTCAATGCCTTTATGAATTATTACAAAAAACACACCCGAACGGCTGACCATTGACCTTTCCGAAGGTTGCACAGGTCTGAAACTCTGCACCGGGGATAAGCCTAAATCCCTGATACACATACGGAAAAATCAGACTCCTGGCTCAATGCCTTTAGGAATTATTACAAAAAACACACCCGAACGGCTGACCTTTGACCTTTCCAAAGGTTGCACGGGTCTGAAACTTGGCACCCTGGATAAGCCTTAGTCCCTGATACAGATACGGAAAAATCAGACCACTGGCTTAATGCCTTTAGGAATTATTTCAAAAAACACACCCGAACGGCTGACCATTGACCTTTTCGAAGGTTGCACAAGCCTGAAACTCTGCACCCGGGATAAGCCTAAATCCCTGATACACATACGGAAAAATCAGACTCCTGGCTCAATGCCTTTATGAATTATTACAAAAAACACACCCGAACGGCTGACCATTGACCTTTCCGAAGGTTGCACAGGTCTGAAACTCTGCACCGGGGATAAGCCTAAATCCCTGATACACATACGGAAAAATCAGACTCCTGGCTCAATGCCTTTAGGAATTATTACAAGAAACACACCCGAACGGCTGACCATTGACCTTTCCGAAGGTTGCACAGGTCTGAAACTCGGCACCCTGGATCAGCCTTAGTCCCTGATACACATACGGAAAAATCAGACTCCTGGCTCAATGCCTTTAGGAATTATTACAAAAAACACACCCGAACGGCTGACCTTTGACCTTTCCAAAGGTTGCACGGGTCTGAAACTTGGCACCCTGGATAAGCCTTAGTCCCTGATACAGATACGGAAAAATCAGACCACTGGCTTAATGCCTTTAGGAATTATTACAAAAAACACACCCGAACGGCTGACCATTGACCTTTCCGAAGGTTGCACAAGCCTGAAACTCTGCACCCGGGATAAGCCTAAATCCCTGATACACATACGGAAAAATCAGACTCCTGGCTCAATGCCTTTATGAATTATTACAAAAAACACACCCGAACGGCTGACCATTGACCTTTCCGAAGGTTGCACAGGTCTGAAACTCGGCTACCGGGATAAGCTTTAGTCCCTGATACACATACGGAAAAATCAGACTCCTGACTCAATGACTTTAGGAATTATTACAAAAAACACACCCGAACGACTGACTATTGACCTTTCCGAAGGTTGCACAGGTCTGAAACTCTGCACCCGGGATAGGCCTAAATCCCTGATACACATACAGAAAAATCAGACTCCTGGCTCAATGCCTTTAGGAATTATTACAAAAAACACACCCGAACGGCTGACCATTGACCTTTCCGAAGGTTGCACAGGTCTGAAACTCTGCACCGGGGATAAGCCTAAATCCCTGATACACATACGGAAAAATCAGACTCCTGGCTCAATGCCTTTAGGAATTATTACAAAAAACACACCCGAACGGCTGACCTTTGACCTTTCCAAAGGTTGCACGGGTCTGAAACTTGGCACCCTGGATAAGCCTTAGTCCCTGATACAGATACGGAAAAATCAGACCACTGGCTTAATGCCTTTAGGAATTATTTCAAAAAACACACCCGAACGGCTGACCATTGACCTTTTCGAAGGTTGCACAAGCCTGAAACTCTGCACCCGGGATAAGCCTAAATCCCTGATACACATACGGAAAAATCAGACTCCTGGCTCAATGCCTTTATGAATTATTACAAAAAACACACCCGAACGGCTGACCATTGACCTTTCCGAAGGTTGCACAGGTCTGAAACTCTGCACCGGGGATAAGCCTAAATCCCTGATACACATACGGAAAAATCAGACTCCTGGCTCAATGCCTTTAGGAATTATTACAAGAAACACACCCGAACGGCTGACCATTGACCTTTCCGAAGGTTGCACAGGTCTGAAACTCGGCACCCTGGATCAGCCTTAGTCCCTGATACACATACGGAAAAATCAGACTCCTGGCTCAATGCCTTTAGGAATTATTACAAAAAACACACCCGAACGGCTGACCTTTGACCTTTCCAAAGGTTGCACGGGTCTGAAACTTGGCACCCTGGATAAGCCTTAGTCCCTGATACAGATACGGAAAAATCAGACCACTGGCTTAATGCCTTTAGGAATTATTACAAAAAACACACCCGAACGGCTGACCATTGACCTTTCCGAAGGTTGCACAAGCCTGAAACTCTGCACCCGGGATAAGCCTAAATCCCTGATACACATACGGAAAAATCAGACTCCTGGCTCAATGCCTTTATGAATTATTACAAAAAACACACCCGAACGGCTGACCATTGACCTTTCCGAAGGTTGCACAGGTCTGAAACTCGGCTACCGGGATAAGCTTTAGTCCCTGATACACATACGGAAAAATCAGACTCCTGACTCAATGACTTTAGGAATTATTACAAAAAACACACCCGAACGACTGACTATTGACCTTTCCGAAGGTTGCACAGGTCTGAAACTCTGCACCCGGGATAGGCCTAAATCCCTGATACACATACAGAAAAATCAGACTCCTGGCTCAATGCCTTTAGGAATTATTACAAAAAGCACACCCGAACGGCTGACCATTGACCTTTTCGAAGGTTGCACAGGTCTGAAACTCGGCACCCTAGATTAGCCTTAGTCCCTGATGCACATACGGAAAAATCAGACTCCTGGCTCAATGCCTTTAGGAATTATTACAAAAAACACACCCGAACGGCTGACCATTGACCTTTCCGAAGGTTGCACAAGCCTGAAACTCTGCACCCGGGATAAGCCTAAATCCCTGATACACATACGGAAAAATCAGACTCCTGGCTCAATGCCTTTATGAATTATTACAAGAAACACACCCGAACGGCTGACCATTGACCTTTCCGAAGGTTGCACAGGTCTGAAACTCGGCTACCGGGATAAGCTTTAGTCCCTGATACACATACGGAAAAATCAGACTCCTGACTCAATGACTTTAGGAATTATTACAAAAAACACACCCGAACGACTGACTATTGACCTTTCCGAAGGTTGCACAGGTCTGAAACTCTGCACCCGGGATAGGCCTAAATCCCTGAAACACATACGGAAAAATCAGACTCCTGGCTCAATGCCTTTAGGAATTATTACAAAAAACACACCCGAACGGCTGACCATTGACCTTTCCGAAGGTTGCACAGGTCTGGAACTCGGCACGCTAGATTAGCCTTAGTCCCTGATGCACATACGGAAAAATCAGAGTCCTGGCTCAATGCCTTTAGGAATTATTACAAAAAACACACCCGAACGGCTGACCATTGACCTTTCCGAAGGTTGCACAAGCCTGAAACTCTGCACCCGGGATAAGCCTAAATCCCTGATACACATACGGAAAAATTTGACTCCTGGCTCAATGCCTTTAGGAATTATTTCAAAAAACACACCCGAACGGCTGACCATTGACCTTTCCGAAGGTTGCACAGGTCTGAAACTCTGCACCCGGGATAAGCCTAAATCCCTGATACACATACGGAAAAATTTGACTCCTGGCTCAATGCCTTTAGGAATTATTTCAAAAAACACACCCGAACGGCTGACCATTGACCTTTTCGAAGGTTGCACAGGTCTGAAACTCTGCACCGGGGATAAGCCTAAATCCCTGATACACATACGGAAAAATCAGACTCCTGGCTCAATGCCTTTATGAATTATTACAAAAAACACACCCGAACGGCTGACCATTGACCTTTCCGAAGGTTGCACAGGTCTGAAACTCGGCTACCGGGATAAGCTTTAGTCCCTGATACACATACGGAAAAATCAGACTCCTGACTCAATGACTTTAGGAATTATTACAAAAAACACACCCGAACGACTGACTATTGACCTTTCCCAAGGTTGCACAGGTCTGAAACTCTGCACCCGGGATAGGCCTAAATCCCTGATACACATACAGAAAAATCAGACTCCTGGCTCAATGCCTTTAGGAATTATTACAAAAAACACACCCGAACGGCTGACCATTGACCTTTCCGAAGGTTGCACAGGTCTGGAACTCGGCACCCTAGATTAGCCTTAGTCCCTGATGCACATACGGAAAAATCAGACTCCTGGCTCAATGCCTTTAGGAATTATTACAAAAAACACACCCGAACGGCTGACCTTTGACCTTTCCGAAGGTTGCACAGGTCTGAAACTCGGCAACCGGGATAAGCTTTAGTCCCTGATACACATACGGAGAAAACAGACTCCTGACTCAATGCCTTTAGGAATTATTACAAAAAACACACCCGAACGGCTGACCATTGACCTTTCCGAAGGTTGCACAGGTCTGAAACTCTGCACCCGGGATAAGCCTAAATCCCTGATACACATACGGAAAAATCAGACTCCTGGCTCAATGCCTTTAGGAATTATTTCAAAAAACACACCCGAACGGCTGACCATTGACTTTTTCGAAGGTTGCACAAGCCTGAAACTCTGCACCCGGGATAAGCCTAAATCCCTGATACACATACGGAAAAATCAGACTCCTGGCTCAATGCCTTTAGGAATTATTACAAAAAACACACCCGAACGGCTGACCATTGACCTTTCCGAAGGTTGCACAGGTCTGAAACTCGGGTACCGGGATAAGCTTTAGTCCCTGATACACATACGGAAAAATCAGACTCCTGACTCAATGACTTTAGGAATTATTACAAAAAACACACCCGAACGGCTGACCATTGACCTTTCCGAAGGTTGCACAAGCCTGAAACTCTGCACCCGGGATAAGCCTAAATCCCTGATACACATACGGAAAAATCAGACTCCTGGCTCAATGCCTTTATGAATTATTACAAGAAACACACCCGAACGGCTGACCATTGACCTTTCCGAAGGTTGCACAGGTCTGAAACTCGGCTACCGGGATAAGCTTTAGTCCCTGATACACATACGGAAAAATCAGACTCCTGACTCAATGACTTTAGGAATTATTACAAAAAACACACCCGAACGACTGACTATTGACCTTTCCGAAGGTTGCACAGGTCTGAAACTCTGCACCCGGGATAGGCCTAAATCCCTGATACACATACGGAAAAATCAGACTCCTGGCTCAATGCCTTTAGGAATTATTACAAAAAACACACCCGAACGGCTGACCATTGACCTTTCCGAAGGTTGCACAGGTCTGGAACTCGGCACGCTAGATTAGCCTTAGTCCCTGATGCACATACGGAAAAATCAGAGTCCTGGCTCAATGCCTTTAGGAATTATTACAAAAAACACACCCGAACGGCTGACCATTGACCTTTCCGAAGGTTGCACAAGCCTGAAACTCTGCACCCGGGATAAGCCTAAATCCCTGATACACATACGGAAAAATTTGACTCCTGGCTCAATGCCTTTAGGAATTATTTCAAAAAACACACCCGAACGGCTGACCATTGACCTTTCCGAAGGTTGCACAGGTCTGAAACTCTGCACCCGGGATAAGCCTAAATCCCTGATACACATACGGAAAAATTTGACTCCTGGCTCAATGCCTTTAGGAATTATTTCAAAAAACACACCCGAACGGCTGACCATTGACCTTTTCGAAGGTTGCACAAGCCTGAAACTCTGCACCCGGGATAAGCCTAAATCCCTGATACACATACGGAAAAATCAGACTCCTGGCTCAATGCCTTTATGAATTATTACAAAAAACACACCCGAACGGCTGACCATTGACCTTTCCGAAGGTTGCACAGGTCTGAAACTCTGCACCGGGGATAAGCCTAAATCCCTGATACACATACGGAAAAATCAGACTCCTGGCTCAATGCCTTTAGGAATTATTACAAAAAACACACCCGAACGGCTGACCATTGACCTTTCCGAAGGTTGCACAGGTCTGAAACTCGGCACCCTGGATCAGCCTTAGTCCCTGATACACATACGGAAAAATCAGACTCCTGGCTCAATGCCTTTAGGAATTATTACAAAAAACACACCCGAACGGCTGACCTTTGACCTTTCCAAAGGTTGCACGGGTCTGAAACTTGGCACCCTGGATAAGCCTTAGTCCCTGATACAGATACGGAAAAATCAGACCACTGGCTTAATGCCTTTAGGAATTATTACAAAAAACACACCCGAACGGCTGACCATTGACCTTTCCGAAGGTTGCACAAGCCTGAAACTCTGCACCCGGGATAAGCCTAAATCCCTGATACACATACGGAAAAATCAGACTCCTGGCTCAATGCCTTTATGAATTATTACAAAAAACACACCCGAACGGCTGACCATTGACCTTTCCGAAGGTTGCACAGGTCTGAAACTCGGCTACCGGGATAAGCTTTAGTCCCTGATACACATACGGAAAAATCAGACTCCTGACTCAATGACTTTAGGAATTATTACAAAAAACACACCCGAACGACTGACTATTGACCTTTCCGAAGGTTGCACAGGTCTGAAACTCTGCACCCGGGATAGGCCTAAATCCCTGATACACATACAGAAAAATCAGACTCCTGGCTCAATGCCTTTATGAATTATTACAAAAAACACACCCGAACGGCTGACCATTGACCTTTCCGAAGGTTGCACAGGTCTGAAACTCGGCTACCGGGATAAGCTTTAGTCCCTGATACACATACGGAAAAATCAGACTCCTGACTCAATGACTTTAGGAATTATTACAAAAAACACACCCGAACGACTGACTATTGACCTTTCCGAAGGTTGCACAGGTCTGAAACTCTGCACCCGGGATAGGCCTAAATCCCTGATACACATACAGAAAAATCAGACTCCTGGCTCAATGCCTTTAGGAATTATTACAAAAAACACACCCGAACGGCTGACCATTGACCTTTCCGAAGGTTGCACAGGTCTGGAACTCGGCACCCTAGATTAGCCTTAGTCCCTGATGCACATACGGAAAAATCAGACTCCTGGCTCAATGCCTTTAGGAATTATTACAAAAAACACACCCGAACGGCTGACCTTTGACCTTTCCGAAGGTTGCACAGGTCTGAAACTCGGCAACCGGGATAAGCTTTAGTCCCTGATACACATACGGAGAAAACAGACTCCTGACTCAATGCCTTTAGGAATTATTACAAAAAACACACCCGAACGGCTGACCATTGACCTTTCCGAAGGTTGCACAGGTCTGAAACTCTGCACCCGGGATAAGCCTAAATCCCTGATACACATACGGAAAAATCAGACTCCTGGCTCAATGCCTTTAGGAATTATTACAAAAAACACACCCGAACGGCTGACCATTGACCTTTCCGAAGGTTGCACAGGTCTGAAACTCGGCTACCGGGATAAGCTTTAGTCCCTGATACACATACGGAAAAATCAGACTCCTGACTCAATGACTTTAGGAATTATTACAAAAAACACACCCGAATGACTGACTATTGACCTTTCCGAAGGTTGCACAGGTCTGAAACTCTGCACCCGGGATAGGCCTAAATCCCTGATACACATACGGAAAAATCAGACTCCTGGCTCAATGCCTTTAGGAATTATTACAGAAAACACACCCGAACGGCTGACCATTGACCTTTCCGAAGGTTGCACAGGTCTGAAACTCGGCACCCGGGATAAGCCTGAATCCCTGATACACATACGGAAAAATCAGACTCCTGGCTCAATGCCTTTAGGAATTATTACAAAAAACACACCCGAACGGCTGACCATTGACCTTTCCGAAGGTTGCACAAGCCTAAAACTCTGCACCCGGGATAAGCCTAAATCCCTGATACACATACGGAAAAATCAGACTCCTGGCTCAATGCCTTTAGGAATTATTACAAAAAACACACCCGAACGGCTGACCATTGACCTTTCCGAAGGTTGCACAGGTCTGAAACTCAGCTACCGGGATAAGCTTTAGTCCCTGATACACATACAGAAAAATCAGACTCCTGACTCAATGACTTTAGGAATTATTACAAAAAACACACCCGAACGACTGACTATTGACCTTTCCGAAGGTTGCACAGGTCTGAAACTCTGCACCCGGGATAGGCCTAAATCCCTGATACACATACGGAAAAATCAGACTCCTGGCTCAATGCCTTTAGGAATTATTACAAAAAACACACCCGAACGGCTGACCATTGACCTTTCCGAAGGTTGCACAGGTCTGGAACTCGGCACGCTAGATTAGCCTTAGTCCCTGATGCACATACGGAAAAATCAGACTCCTGGCTCAATGCCTTTAGGAATTATTACAAAAAACACACCCGAACGGCTGACCTTTGACCTTTCCGAAGGTTGCACAGGTCTGAAACTCGGCAACCGGGATAAGCTTTAGTCCCTGATACACATACGGAGAAAACAGACTCCTGACTCAATGCCTTTAGGAATTATTACAAAAAACACACCCGAACGGCTGACCTTTGACCTTTCCGAAGGTTGCACAGGTCTGAAACTCGGCAACCGGGATAAGCTTTAGTCCCTGATACACATACGGAGAAAACAGACTCCTGACTCAATGCCTTTAGGAATTATTACAAAAAACACACCCGAACGGCTGACCATTGACCTTTCCGAATGTTGCACAGGTCTGAAACTCTGCACCCGGGATAAGCCTAAATCCCTGATACACATACGGAAAAATCAGAGTCCTGGCTCAATGCCTTTAGGAATTATTACAAAAAACACACCCGAACGGCTGACCATTGACCTTTCCGAAGGTTGCACAAGCCTGAAACTCTGCACCCGGGATAAGCCTAAATCCCTGATACACATACGGAAAAATCAGACTCCTGGCTCAATGCCTTTAGGAATTATTACAAAAAACACACCCGAACGGCTGACCTTTGACCTTTCCAAAGGTTGCACGGGTCTGAAACTTGGCACCCTGGATAAGCCTTAGTCCCTGATACAGATACGGAAAAATCAGACCACTGGCTTAATGCCTTTAGGAATTATTACAAAAAACACACCCGAACGGCTGACCATTGACCTTTCCGAAGGTTGCACAAGCCTGAAACTCTGCACCCGGGATAAGCCTAAATCCCTGATACACATACGGAAAAATCAGACTCCTGGCTCAATGCCTTTATGAATTATTACAAAAAACACACCCGAACGGCTGACCATTGACCTTTCCGAAGGTTGCACAGGTCTGAAACTCGGCTACCGGGATAAGCTTTAGTCCCTGATACACATACGGAAAAATCAGACTCCTGACTCAATGACTTTAGGAATTATTACAAAAAACACACCCGAACGACTGACTATTGACCTTTCCGAAGGTTGCACAGGTCTGAAACTCTGCACCCGGGATAGGCCTAAATCCCTGATACACATACAGAAAAATCAGACTCCTGGCTCAATGCCTTTAGGAATTATTACAAAAAACACACCCGAACGGCTGACCATTGACCTTTCCGAAGGTTGCACAGGTCTGAAACTCTGCACCGGGGATAAGCCTAAATCCCTGATACACATACGGAAAAATCAGACTCCTGGCTCAATGCCTTTAGGAATTATTACAAAAAACACACCCGAACGGCTGACCTTTGACCTTTCCAAAGGTTGCACGGGTCTGAAACTTGGCACCCTGGATAAGCCTTAGTCCCTGATACAGATACGGAAAAATCAGACCACTGGCTTAATGCCTTTAGGAATTATTTCAAAAAACACACCCGAACGGCTGACCATTGACCTTTTCGAAGGTTGCACAAGCCTGAAACTCTGCACCCGGGATAAGCCTAAATCCCTGATACACATACGGAAAAATCAGACTCCTGGCTCAATGCCTTTATGAATTATTACAAAAAACACACCCGAACGGCTGACCATTGACCTTTCCGAAGGTTGCACAGGTCTGAAACTCTGCACCGGGGATAAGCCTAAATCCCTGATACACATACGGAAAAATCAGACTCCTGGCTCAATGCCTTTAGGAATTATTACAAGAAACACACCCGAACGGCTGACCATTGACCTTTCCGAAGGTTGCACAGGTCTGAAACTCGGCACCCTGGATCAGCCTTAGTCCCTGATACACATACGGAAAAATCAGACTCCTGGCTCAATGCCTTTAGGAATTATTACAAAAAACACACCCGAACGGCTGACCTTTGACCTTTCCAAAGGTTGCACGGGTCTGAAACTTGGCACCCTGGATAAGCCTTAGTCCCTGATACAGATACGGAAAAATCAGACCACTGGCTTAATGCCTTTAGGAATTATTACAAAAAACACACCCGAACGGCTGACCATTGACCTTTCCGAAGGTTGCACAAGCCTGAAACTCTGCACCCGGGATAAGCCTAAATCCCTGATACACATACGGAAAAATCAGACTCCTGGCTCAATGCCTTTATGAATTATTACAAAAAACACACCCGAACGGCTGACCATTGACCTTTCCGAAGGTTGCACAGGTCTGAAACTCGGCTACCGGGATAAGCTTTAGTCCCTGATACACATACGGAAAAATCAGACTCCTGACTCAATGACTTTAGGAATTATTACAAAAAACACACCCGAACGACTGACTATTGACCTTTCCGAAGGTTGCACAGGTCTGAAACTCTGCACCCGGGATAGGCCTAAATCCCTGATACACATACAGAAAAATCAGACTCCTGGCTCAATGCCTTTAGGAATTATTACAAAAAGCACACCCGAACGGCTGACCATTGACCTTTCCGAAGGTTGCACAGGTCTGAAACTCGGGTACCGGGATAAGCTTTAGTCCCTGATACACATACGGAAAAATCAGACTCCTGACTCAATGACTTTAGGAATTATTACAAAAAACACACCCGAACGGCTGACCATTGACCTTTCCGAAGGTTGCACAAGCCTGAAACTCTGCACCCGGGATAAGCCTAAATCCCTGATACACATACGGAAAAATCAGACTCCTGGCTCAATGCCTTTATGAATTATTACAAGAAACACACCCGAACGGCTGACCATTGACCTTTCCGAAGGTTGCACAGGTCTGAAACTCGGCTACCGGGATAAGCTTTAGTCCCTGATACACATACGGAAAAATCAGACTCCTGACTCAATGACTTTAGGAATTATTACAAAAAACACACCCGAACGACTGACTATTGACCTTTCCGAAGGTTGCACAGGTCTGAAACTCTGCACCCGGGATAGGCCTAAATCCCTGATACACATACGGAAAAATCAGACTCCTGGCTCAATGCCTTTAGGAATTATTACAAAAAACACACCCGAACGGCTGACCATTGACCTTTCCGAAGGTTGCACAGGTCTGGAACTCGGCACGCTAGATTAGCCTTAGTCCCTGATGCACATACGGAAAAATCAGAGTCCTGGCTCAATGCCTTTAGGAATTATTACAAAAAACACACCCGAACGGCTGACCATTGACCTTTCCGAAGGTTGCACAAGCCTGAAACTCTGCACCCGGGATAAGCCTAAATCCCTGATACACATACGGAAAAATTTGACTCCTGGCTCAATGCCTTTAGGAATTATTTCAAAAAACACACCCGAACGGCTGACCATTGACCTTTCCGAAGGTTGCACAGGTCTGAAACTCTGCACCCGGGATAAGCCTAAATCCCTGATACACATACGGAAAAATTTGACTCCTGGCTCAATGCCTTTAGGAATTATTTCAAAAAACACACCCGAACGGCTGACCATTGACCTTTTCGAAGGTTGCACAAGCCTGAAACTCTGCACCCGGGATAAGCCTAAATCCCTGATACACATACGGAAAAATCAGACTCCTGGCTCAATGCCTTTATGAATTATTACAAAAAACACACCCGAACGGCTGACCATTGACCTTTCCGAAGGTTGCACAGGTCTGAAACTCTGCACCGGGGATAAGCCTAAATCCCTGATACACATACGGAAAAATCAGACTCCTGGCTCAATGCCTTTAGGAATTATTACAAAAAACACACCCGAACGGCTGACCATTGACCTTTCCGAAGGTTGCACAGGTCTGAAACTCGGCACCCTGGATCAGCCTTAGTCCCTGATACACATACGGAAAAATCAGACTCCTGGCTCAATGCCTTTAGGAATTATTACAAAAAACACACCCGAACGGCTGACCTTTGACCTTTCCAAAGGTTGCACGGGTCTGAAACTTGGCACCCTGGATAAGCCTTAGTCCCTGATACAGATACGGAAAAATCAGACCACTGGCTTAATGCCTTTAGGAATTATTACAAAAAACACACCCGAACGGCTGACCATTGACCTTTCCGAAGGTTGCACAAGCCTGAAACTCTGCACCCGGGATAAGCCTAAATCCCTGATACACATACGGAAAAATCAGACTCCTGGCTCAATGCCTTTATGAATTATTACAAAAAACACACCCGAACGGCTGACCATTGACCTTTCCGAAGGTTGCACAGGTCTGAAACTCGGCTACCGGGATAAGCTTTAGTCCCTGATACACATACGGAAAAATCAGACTCCTGACTCAATGACTTTAGGAATTATTACAAAAAACACACCCGAACGACTGACTATTGACCTTTCCGAAGGTTGCACAGGTCTGAAACTCTGCACCCGGGATAGGCCTAAATCCCTGATACACATACAGAAAAATCAGACTCCTGGCTCAATGCCTTTAGGAATTATTACAAAAAACACACCCGAACGGCTGACCATTGACCTTTCCGAAGGTTGCACAGGTCTGGAACTCGGCACCCTAGATTAGCCTTAGTCCCTGATGCACATACGGAAAAATCAGACTCCTGGCTCAATGCCTTTAGGAATTATTACAAAAAACACACCCGAACGGCTGACCTTTGACCTTTCCGAAGGTTGCACAGGTCTGAAACTCGGCAACCGGGATAAGCTTTAGTCCCTGATACACATACGGAGAAAACAGACTCCTGACTCAATGCCTTTAGGAATTATTACAAAAAACACACCCGAACGGCTGACCATTGACCTTTCCGAAGGTTGCACAGGTCTGAAACTCTGCACCCGGGATAAGCCTAAATCCCTGATACACATACGGAAAAATCAGACTCCTGGCTCAATGCCTTTAGGAATTATTACAAAAAACACACCCGAACGGCTGACCATTGACCTTTCCGAAGGTTGCACAGGTCTGAAACTCGGCTACCGGGATAAGCTTTAGTCCCTGATACACATACGGAAAAATCAGACTCCTGACTCAATGACTTTAGGAATTATTACAAAAAACACACCGGAATGACTGACTATTGACCTTTCCGAAGGTTGCACAGGTCTGAAACTCTGCACCCGGGATAGGCCTAAATCCCTGATACACATACGGAAAAATCAGACTCCTGGCTCAATGCCTTTAGGAATTATTACAGAAAACACACCCGAACGGCTGACCATTGACCTTTCCGAAGGTTGCACAGGTCTGAAACTCGGCACCCGGGATAAGCCTGAATCCCTGATACACATACGGAAAAATCAGACTCCTGGCTCAATGCCTTTAGGAATTATTACAAAAAACACACCCGAACGGCTGACCATTGACCTTTCCGAAGGTTGCACAAGCCTAAAACTCTGCACCCGGGATAAGCCTAAATCCCTGATACACATACGGAAAAATCAGACTCCTGGCTCAATGCCTTTAGGAATTATTACAAAAAACACACCCGAACGGCTGACCATTGACCTTTCCGAAGGTTGCACAGGTCTGAAACTCAGCTACCGGGATAAGCTTTAGTCCCTGATACACATACAGAAAAATCAGACTCCTGACTCAATGACTTTAGGAATTATTACAAAAAACACACCCGAACGACTGACTATTGACCTTTCCGAAGGTTGCACAGGTCTGAAACTCTGCACCCGGGATAGGCCTAAATCCCTGATACACATACGGAAAAATCAGACTCCTGGCTCAATGCCTTTAGGAATTATTACAAAAAACACACCCGAACGGCTGACCATTGACCTTTCCGAAGGTTGCACAGGTCTGGAACTCGGCACGCTAGATTAGCCTTAGTCCCTGATGCACATACGGAAAAATCAGACTCCTGGCTCAATGCCTTTAGGAATTATTACAAAAAACACACCCGAACGGCTGACCTTTGACCTTTCCGAAGGTTGCACAGGTCTGAAACTCGGCAACCGGGATAAGCTTTAGTCCCTGATACACATACGGAGAAAACAGACTCCTGACTCAATGCCTTTAGGAATTATTACAAAAAACACACCCGAACGGCTGACCTTTGACCTTTCCGAAGGTTGCACAGGTCTGAAACTCGGCAACCGGGATAAGCTTTAGTCCCTGATACACATACGGAGAAAACAGACTCCTGACTCAATGCCTTTAGGAATTATTACAAAAAACACACCCGAACGGCTGACCATTGACCTTTCCGAATGTTGCACAGGTCTGAAACTCTGCACCCGGGATAAGCCTAAATCCCTGATACACATACGGAAAAATCAGAGTCCTGGCTCAATGCCTTTAGGAATTATTACAAAAAACACACCCGAACGGCTGACCATTGACCTTTCCGAAGGTTGCACAAGCCTGAAACTCTGCACCCGGGATAAGCCTAAATCCCTGATACACATACGGAAAAATCAGACTCCTGGCTCAATGCCTTTAGGAATTATTACAAAAAACACACCCGAACGGCTGACCTTTGACCTTTCCGAAGGTTGCACAGGTCTGAAACTCGGCAACCGGGATAAGCTTTAGTCCCTGATACACATACGGAGAAAACAGACTCCTGGCTCAATGCCTTTAGGAATTATTACAAAAAACACACCCGAACGGCTGACCATTGACCTTTCCGAAGGTTGCACAGGTCTGAAACTCGGCACCCTGGATCAGCCTTAGTCCCTGATACACATACGGAAAAATCAGACTCCTGGCTCAATGCCTTTAGGAATTATTACAAAAAACACACCCGAACGGCTGACCTTTGACCTTTCCAAAGGTTGCACGGGTCTGAAACTTGGCACCCTGGATAAGCCTTAGTCCCTGATACAGATACGGAAAAATCAGACCACTGGCTTAATGCCTTTAGGAATTATTACAAAAAACACACCCGAACGGCTGACCATTGACCTTTCCGAAGGTTGCACAAGCCTGAAACTCTGCACCCGGGATAAGCCTAAATCCCTGATACACATACGGAAAAATCAGACTCCTGGCTCAATGCCTTTATGAATTATTACAAAAAACACACCCGAACGGCTGACCATTGACCTTTCCGAAGGTTGCACAGGTCTGAAACTCGGCTACCGGGATAAGCTTTAGTCCCTGATACACATACGGAAAAATCAGACTCCTGACTCAATGACTTTAGGAATTATTACAAAAAACACACCCGAACGACTGACTATTGACCTTTCCGAAGGTTGCACAGGTCTGTAACTCTGCACCCGGGATAGGCCTAAATCCCTGATACACATACAGAAAAATCAGACTCCTGGCTCAATGCCTTTAGGAATTATTACAAAAAGCACACCCGAACGGCTGACCATTGACCTTTTCGAAGGTTGCACAGGTCTGGAACTCGGCACCCTAGATTAGCCTTAGTCCCTGATGCACATACGGAAAAATCAGACTCCTGGCTCAATGCCTTTAGGAATTATTACAAAAAACACACCCGAACGGCTGACCTTTGACCTTTCCGAAGGTTGCACAGGTCTGAAACTCGGCAACCGGGATAAGCTTTAGTCCCTGATACACATACGGAAAAATCAGACTCCTGACTCAATGACTTTAGGAATTATTACAAAAAACACACCCGAACGACTGACTATTGACCTTTCCGAAGGTTGCACAGGTCTGAAACTCTGCACCCGGGATAGGCCTAAATCCCTGATACACATACGGAAAAATTTGACTCCTGGCTCAATGCCTTTAGGAATTATTACAAAAAACACACCCGAACGGCTGACCATTGACCTTTCCGAAGGTTGCACAGGTCTGGAACTCGGCACGCTAGATTAGCCTTAGTCCCTGATACACATACGGAAAAATCAGACTCCTGGCTCAATGCCTTTAGGAATTATTTAAAAAAACACACCCGAACGGCTGACCATTGACTTTTTCGAAGGTTGCACAAGCCTGAAACTCTGCACCCGGGATAAGCCTAAATCCCTGATACACATACGGAAAAATTTGACTCCTGGCTCAATGCCTTTAGGAATTATTTCAAAAAACACACCCGAACGGCTGACCATTGACCTTTCCGAAGGTTGCACAGGTCTGAAACTCTGCACCCGGGATAAGCCTAAATCCTTGATACACATACGGAAAAATTTGACTCCTGGCTCAATGCCTTTAGGAATTATTTCAAAAAACACACCCGAACGGCTGACCATTGACCTTTTCGAAGGTTGCACAAGCCTGAAACTCTGCACCCGGGATAAGCCTAAATCCCTGATACACATACGGAAAAATCAGACTCCTGGCTCAATGCCTTTATGAATTATTACAAAAAACACACCCGAACGGCTGACCATTGACCTTTCCGAAGGTTGCACAGGTCTGAAACTCTGCACCGGGGATAAGCCTAAATCCCTGATACACATACGGAAAAATCAGACTCCTGGCTCAATGCCTTTAGGAATTATTACAAAAAACACACCCGAACGGCTGACCATTGACCTTTCCGAAGGTTGCACAGGTCTGAAACTCGGCACCCTGGATCAGCCTTAGTCCCTGATACACATACGGAAAAATCAGACTCCTGGCTCAATGCCTTTAGGAATTATTACAAAAAACACACCCGAACGGCTGACCTTTGACCTTTCCAAAGGTTGCACGGGTCTGAAACTTGGCACCCTGGATAAGCCTTAGTCCCTGATACAGATACGGAAAAATCAGACCACTGGCTTAATGCCTTTAGGAATTATTACAAAAAACACACCCGAACGGCTGACCATTGACCTTTCCGAAGGTTGCACAAGCCTGAAACTCTGCACCCGGGATAAGCCTAAATCCCTGATACACATACGGAAAAATCAGACTCCTGGCTCAATGCCTTTATGAATTATTACAAAAAACACACCCGAACGGCTGACCATTGACCTTTCCGAAGGTTGCACAGGTCTGAAACTCGGCTACCGGGATAAGCTTTAGTCCCTGATACACATACGGAAAAATCAGACTCCTGACTCAATGACTTTAGGAATTATTACAAAAAACACACCCGAACGACTGACTATTGACCTTTCCGAAGGTTGCACAGGTCTGAAACTCTGCACCCGGGATAGGCCTAAATCCCTGATACACATACAGAAAAATCAGACTCCTGGCTCAATGCCTTTAGGAATTATTACAAAAAACACACCCGAACGGCTGACCATTGACCTTTCCGAAGGTTGCACAGGTCTGGAACTCGGCACCCTAGATTAGCCTTAGTCCCTGATGCACATACGGAAAAATCAGACTCCTGGCTCAATGCCTTTAGGAATTATTACAAAAAACACACCCGAACGGCTGACCTTTGACCTTTCCGAAGGTTGCACAGGTCTGAAACTCGGCAACCGGGATAAGCTTTAGTCCCTGATACACATACGGAGAAAACAGACTCCTGACTCAATGCCTTTAGGAATTATTACAAAAAACACACCCGAACGGCTGACCATTGACCTTTCCGAAGGTTGCACAGGTCTGAAACTCTGCACCCGGGATAAGCCTAAATCCCTGATACACATACGGAAAAATCAGACTCCTGGCTCAATGCCTTTAGGAATTATTTAAAAAAACACACCCGAACGGCTGACCATTGACTTTTTCGAAGGTTGCACAAGCCTGAAACTCTGCACCCGGGATAAGCCTAAATCCCTGATACACATACGGAAAAATCAGACTCCTGGCTCAATGCCTTTAGGAATTATTACAAAAAACACACCCGAACGGCTGACCAATGACCTTTCCGAAGGTTGCACAGGTCTGAAACTCGGCTACCGGGATAAGCTTTAGTCCCTGATACACATACGGAAAAATCAGACTCCTGACTCAATGACTTTAGGAATTATTACAAAAAACACACCCGAATGACTGACTATTGACCTTTCCGAAGGTTGCACAGGTCTGAAACTCTGCACCCGGGATAGGCCTAAATCCCTGATACACATACGGAAAAATCAGACTCCTGGCTCAATGCCTTTAGGAATTATTACAGAAAACACACCCGAACGGCTGACCATTGACCTTTCCGAAGGTTGCACAGGTCTGAAACTCGGCACCCGGGATAAGCCTGAATCCCTGATACACATACGGAAAAATCAGACTCCTGGCTCAATGCCTTTAGGAATTATTACAAAAAACACACCCGAACGGCTGACCATTGACCTTTCCGAAGGTTGCACAAGCCTGAAACTCTGCACCCGGGATAAGCCTAAATCCCTGATACACATACGGAAAAATCAGACTCCTGGCTCAATGCCTTTAGGAATTATTACAAAAAACACACCCGAACGGCTGACCATTGACCTTTCCGAAGGTTGCACAGGTCTGAAACTCTGCACCCAGGATAGGCCTAAATCCCTGATACACATACGGAAAAATCAGACTCCTGGCTCAATGCCTTTAGGAATTATTACAGAAAACACACCCGAACGGCTGACCATTGACCTTTCCGAAGGTTGCACAGGTCTGAAACTCGGCACCCGGGATAAGCCTGAATCCCTGATACACATACGGAAAAATCAGACTCCTGGCTCAATGCCTTTAGGAATTATTACAAAAAACACACCCGAACGGCTGACCATTGACCTTTCCGAAGGTTGCACAAGCCTGAAACTCTGCACCCGGGATAAGCCTAAATCCCTGATACACATACGGAAAAATCAGACTCCTGGCTCAATGCCTTTAGGAATTATTACAAAAAACACACCGAACGGCTGACCATTGACCTTTCCGAAGGTTGCACAGGTCTGAAACTCAGCTACCGGGATAAGCTTTAGTCCCTGATACACATACAGAAAAATCAGACTCCTGACTCAATGACTTTAGGAATTATTACAAAAAACACACCCGAACGACTGACTATTGACCTTTCCGAAGGTTGCACAGGTCTGAAACTCTGCACCCGGGATAGGCCTAAATCCCTGATACACATACGGAAAAATCAGACTCCTGGCTCAATGCCTTTAGGAATTATTACAAAAAACACACCCGAACGGCTGACCATTGACCTTTCCGAAGGTTGCACAGGTCTGGAACTCGGCACGCTAGATTAGGCTTAGTCCCTGATGCACATACGGAAAAATCAGACTCCTGGCTCAATGCCTTTAGGAATTATTACAAAAAACACACCCGAACGGCTGACCTTTGACCTTTCCGAAGGTTGCACAAGCCTGAAACTCTGCACCCGGGATAAGCCTAAATCCCTGATACACATACGGAAAAATCAGACTCCTGGCTCAATGCCTTTATGAATTATTACAAAAAACACACCCGAACGGCTGACCATTGACCTTTCCGAAGGTTGCACAGGTCTGAAACTCGGCTACCGGGATAAGCTTTAGTCCCTGATACACATAGGGAAAAATCAGACTCCTGACTCAATGACTTTAGGAATTATTACAAAAAACACACCCGAACGACTGACTATTGACCTTTCCGAAGGTTGCACAGGTCTGAAACTCTGCACCCGGGATAGGCCTAAATCCCTGATACACATACAGAAAAATCAGACTCCTGGCTCAATGCCTTTAGGAATTATTACAAAAAACACACCCGAACGGCTGACCATTGACCTTTCCGAAGGTTGCACAGGTCTGAAACTCGGCTACCGGGATAAGCTTTAGTCCCTGATACACATAGGGAAAAATCAGACTCCTGACTCAATGACTTTAGGAATTATTACAAAAAACACACCCGAACGACTGACTATTGACCTTTCCGAAGGTTGCACAGGTCTGAAACTCTGCACCCGGGATAGGCCTAAATCCCTGATACACATACAGAAAAATCAGACTCCTGGCTCAATGCCTTTAGGAATTATTACAAAAAACACACCCGAACGGCTGACCTTTGACCTTTCCGAAGGTTGCACAGGTCTGAAACTCGGCAACCGGGATAAGCTTTAGTCCCTGATACACATACGGAGAAAACAGACTCCTGACTCAATGCCTTTAGGAATTATTACAAAAAACACACCCGAACGGCTGACCATTGACCTTTCCGAAGGTTGCACAGGTCTGAAACTCTGCACCCGGGATAAGCCTAAATCCCTGATACACATACGGAAAAATCAGACTCCTGGCTCAATGCCTTTAGGAATTATTTCAAAAAACACACCCGAACGGCTGACCATTGACTTTTTCGAAGGTTGCACAAGCCTGAAACTCTGCACCCGGGATAAGCCTAAATCCCTGATACACATACGGAAAAATCAGACTCCTGGCTCAATGCCTTTAGGAATTATTACAAAAAACACACCCGAACGGCTGACCATTGACCTTTCCGAAGGTTGCACAGGTCTGAAACTCGGGTACCGGGATAAGCTTTAGTCCCTGATACACATACGGAAAAATCAGACTCCTGACTCAATGACTTTAGGAATTATTACAAAAAACACACCCGAACGGCTGACCATTGACCTTTCCGAAGGTTGCACAAGCCTGAAACTCTGCACCCGGGATAAGCCTAAATCCCTGATACACATACGGAAAAATCAGACTCCTGGCTCAATGCCTTTATGAATTATTACAAGAAACACACCCGAACGGCTGACCATTGACCTTTCCGAAGGTTGCACAGGTCTGAAACTCGGCTACCGGGATAAGCTTTAGTCCCTGATACACATACGGAAAAATCAGACTCCTGACTCAATGACTTTAGGAATTATTACAAAAAACACACCCGAACGACTGACTATTGACCTTTCCGAAGGTTGCACAGGTCTGAAACTCTGCACCCGGGATAGGCCTAAATCCCTGATACACATACGGAAAAATCAGACTCCTGGCTCAATGCCTTTAGGAATTATTACAAAAAACACACCCGAACGGCTGACCATTGACCTTTCCGAAGGTTGCACAGGTCTGGAACTCGGCACGCTAGATTAGCCTTAGTCCCTGATGCACATACGGAAAAATCAGAGTCCTGGCTCAATGCCTTTAGGAATTATTACAAAAAACACACCCGAACGGCTGACCATTGACCTTTCCGAAGGTTGCACAAGCCTGAAACTCTGCACCCGGGATAAGCCTAAATCCCTGATACACATACGGAAAAATTTGACTCCTGGCTCAATGCCTTTAGGAATTATTTCAAAAAACACACCCGAACGGCTGACCATTGACCTTTCCGAAGGTTGCACAGGTCTGAAACTCTGCACCCGGGATAAGCCTAAATCCCTGATACACATACGGAAAAATTTGACTCCTGGCTCAATGCCTTTAGGAATTATTTCAAAAAACACACCCGAACGGCTGACCATTGACCTTTTCGAAGGTTGCACAAGCCTGAAACTCTGCACCCGGGATAAGCCTAAATCCCTGATACACATACGGAAAAATCAGACTCCTGGCTCAATGCCTTTATGAATTATTACAAAAAACACACCCGAACGGCTGACCATTGACCTTTCCGAAGGTTGCACAGGTCTGAAACTCTGCACCGGGGATAAGCCTAAATCCCTGATACACATACGGAAAAATCAGACTCCTGGCTCAATGCCTTTAGGAATTATTACAAAAAACACACCCGAACGGCTGACCATTGACCTTTCCGAAGGTTGCACAGGTCTGAAACTCGGCACCCTGGATCAGCCTTAGTCCCTGATACACATACGGAAAAATCAGACTCCTGGCTCAATGCCTTTAGGAATTATTACAAAAAACACACCCGAACGGCTGACCTTTGACCTTTCCAAAGGTTGCACGGGTCTGAAACTTGGCACCCTGGATAAGCCTTAGTCCCTGATACAGATACGGAAAAATCAGACCACTGGCTTAATGCCTTTAGGAATTATTACAAAAAACACACCCGAACGGCTGACCATTGACCTTTCCGAAGGTTGCACAAGCCTGAAACTCTGCACCCGGGATAAGCCTAAATCCCTGATACACATACGGAAAAATCAGACTCCTGGCTCAATGCCTTTATGAATTATTACAAAAAACACACCCGAACGGCTGACCATTGACCTTTCCGAAGGTTGCACAGGTCTGAAACTCTGCACCGGGGATAAGCCTAAATCCCTGATACACATACGGAAAAATCAGACTCCTGGCTCAATGCCTTTAGGAATTATTACAAAAAACACACCCGAACGGCTGACCATTGACCTTTCCGAAGGTTGCACAGGTCTGAAACTCGGCACCCTGGATCAGCCTTAGTCCCTGATACACATACGGAAAAATCAGACTCCTGGCTCAATGCCTTTAGGAATTATTACAAAAAACACACCCGAACGGCTGACCTTTGACCTTTCCAAAGGTTGCACGGGTCTGAAACTTGGCACCCTGGATAAGCCTTAGTCCCTGATACAGATACGGAAAAATCAGACCACTGGCTTAATGCCTTTAGGAATTATTACAAAAAACACACCCGAACGGCTGACCATTGACCTTTCCGAAGGTTGCACAAGCCTGAAACTCTGCACCCGGGATAAGCCTAAATCCCTGATACACATACGGAAAAATCAGACTCCTGGCTCAATGCCTTTATGAATTATTACAAAAAACACACCCGAACGGCTGACCATTGACCTTTCCGAAGGTTGCACAGGTCTGAAACTCGGCTACCGGGATAAGCTTTAGTCCCTGATACACATACGGAAAAATCAGACTCCTGACTCAATGACTTTAGGAATTATTACAAAAAACACACCCGAACGACTGACTATTGACCTTTCCGAAGGTTGCACAGGTCTGAAACTCTGCACCCGGGATAGGCCTAAATCCCTGATACACATACAGAAAAATCAGACTCCTGGCTCAATGCCTTTAGGAATTATTACAAAAAACACACCCGAACGGCTGACCATTGACCTTTCCGAAGGTTGCACAGGTCTGGAACTCGGCACGCTAGATTAGCCTTAGTCCCTGATACACATACGGAAAAATCAGACTCCTGGCTCAATGCCTTTAGGAATTATTTAAAAAAACACACCCGAACGGCTGACCATTGACTTTTTCGAAGGTTGCACAAGCCTGAAACTCTGCACCCGGGATAAGCCTAAATCCCTGATACACATACGGAAAAATTTGACTCCTGGCTCAATGCCTTTAGGAATTATTTCAAAAAACACACCCGAACGGCTGACCATTGACCTTTCCGAAGGTTGCACAGGTCTGAAACTCTGCACCCGGGATAAGCCTAAATCCCTGATACACATACGGAAAAATCAGACTCCTGGCTCAATGCCTTTATGAATTATTACAAAAAACACACCCGAACGGCTGACCATTGACCTTTCCGAAGGTTGCACAGGTCTGAAACTCTGCACCGGGGATAAGCCTAAATCCCTGATACACATACGGAAAAATCAGACTCCTGGCTCAATGCCTTTAGGAATTATTACAAAAAACACACCCGAACGGCTGACCATTGACCTTTCCGAAGGTTGCACAGGTCTGAAACTCGGCACCCTGGATCAGCCTTAGTCCCTGATACACATACGGAAAAATCAGACTCCTGGCTCAATGCCTTTAGGAATTATTACAAAAAACACACCCGAACGGCTGACCATTGACCTTTCCGAAGGTTGCACAGGTCTGAAACTCGGCTACCGGGATAAGCTTTAGTCCCTGATACACATACGGAAAAATCAGACTCCTGACTCAATGACTTTAGGAATTATTACAAAAAACACACCCGAACGACTGACTATTGACCTTTCCGAAGGTTGCACAGGTCTGAAACTCTGCTCCCGGGATAGGCCTAAATCCCTGATACACATACAGAAAAATCAGACTCCTGGCTCAATGCCTTTAGGAATTATTACAAAAAACACACCCGAACGGCTGACCATTGACCTTTCCGAAGGTTGCACAGGTCTGGAACTCGGCACGCTAGATTAGCCTTAGTCCCTGATACACATACGGAAAAATCAGACTCCTGGCTCAATGCCTTTAGGAATTATTTAAAAAAACACACCCGAACGGCTGACCATTGACTTTTTCGAAGGTTGCACAAGCCTGAAACTCTGCACCCGGGATAAGCCTAAATCCCTGATACACATACGGAAAAATTTGACTCCTGGCTCAATGCCTTTAGGAATTATTTCAAAAAACACACCCGAACGGCTGACCATTGACCTTTCCGAAGGTTGCACAGGTCTGAAACTCTGCACCCGGGATAAGCCTAAATCCTTGATACACATACGGAAAAATTTGACTCCTGGCTCAATGCCTTTAGGAATTATTTCAAAAAACACACCCGAACGGCTGACCATTGACCTTTTCGAAGGTTGCACAAGCCTGAAACTCTGCACCCGGGATAAGCCTAAATCCCTGATACACATACGGAAAAATCAGACTCCTGGCTCAATGCCTTTATGAATTATTACAAAAAACACACCCGAACGGCTGACCATTGACCTTTCCGAAGGTTGCACAGGTCTGAAACTCTGCACCGGGGATAAGCCTAAATCCCTGATACACATACGGAAAAATCAGACTCCTGGCTCAATGCCTTTAGGAATTATTACAAAAAACACACCCGAACGGCTGACCATTGACCTTTCCGAAGGTTGCACAGGTCTGAAACTCGGCACCCTGGATCAGCCTTAGTCCCTGATACACATACGGAAAAATCAGACTCCTGGCTCAATGCCTTTAGGAATTATTACAAAAAACACACCCGAACGGCTGACCTTTGACCTTTCCAAAGGTTGCACGGGTCTGAAACTTGGCACCCTGGATAAGCCTTAGTCCCTGATACAGATACGGAAAAATCAGACCACTGGCTTAATGCCTTTAGGAATTATTACAAAAAACACACCCGAACGGCTGACCATTGACCTTTCCGAAGGTTGCACAAGCCTGAAACTCTGCACCCGGGATAAGCCTAAATCCCTGATACACATACGGAAAAATCAGACTCCTGGCTCAATGCCTTTAGGAATTATTACAAAAAACACACCCGAACGGCTGACCAATGACCTTTCCGAAGGTTGCACAGGTCTGAAACTCGGCTACCGGGATAAGCTTTAGTCCCTGATACACATACGGAAAAATCAGACTCCTGACTCAATGACTTTAGGAATTATTACAAAAAACACACCCGAATGACTGACTATTGACCTTTCCGAAGGTTGCACAGGTCTGAAACTCTGCACCCGGGATAGGCCTAAATCCCTGATACACATACGGAAAAATCAGACTCCTGGCTCAATGCCTTTAGGAATTATTACAGAAAACACACCCGAACGGCTGACCATTGACCTTTCCGAAGGTTGCACAGGTCTGAAACTCGGCACCCGGGATAAGCCTGAATCCCTGATACACATACGGAAAAATCAGACTCCTGGCTCAATGCCTTTAGGAATTATTACAAAAAACACACCCGAACGGCTGACCATTGACCTTTCCGAAGGTTGCACAAGCCTGAAACTCTGCACCCGGGATAAGCCTAAATCCCTGATACACATACGGAAAAATCAGACTCCTGGCTCAATGCCTTTAGGAATTATTACAAAAAACACACCCGAACGGCTGACCATTGACCTTTCCGAAGGTTGCACAAGCCTGAAACTCTGCACCCGGGATAAGCCTAAATCCCTGATACACATACGGAAAAATCAGACTCCTGGCTCAATGCCTTTAGGAATTATTACAAAAAACACACCCGAACGGCTGACCATTGACCTTTCCGAAGGTTGCACAGGTCTGAAACTCTGCACCCAGGATAGGCCTAAATCCCTGATACACATACGGAAAAATCAGACTCCTGGCTCAATGCCTTTAGGAATTATTACAGAAAACACACCCGAACGGCTGACCATTGACCTTTCCGAAGGTTGCACAGGTCTGAAACTCGGCACCCGGGATAAGCCTGAATCCCTGATACACATACGGAAAAATCAGACTCCTGGCTCAATGCCTTTAGGAATTATTACAAAAAACACACCCGAACGGCTGACCATTGACCTTTCCGAAGGTTGCACAAGCCTGAAACTCTGCACCCGGGATAAGCCTAAATCCCTGATACACATACGGAAAAATCAGACTCCTGGCTCAATGCCTTTAGGAATTATTACAAAAAACACACCGAACGGCTGACCATTGACCTTTCCGAAGGTTGCACAGGTCTGAAACTCAGCTACCGGGATAAGCTTTAGTCCCTGATACACATACAGAAAAATCAGACTCCTGACTCAATGACTTTAGGAATTATTACAAAAAACACACCCGAACGACTGACTATTGACCTTTCCGAAGGTTGCACAGGTCTGAAACTCTGCACCCGGGATAGGCCTAAATCCCTGATACACATACGGAAAAATCAGACTCCTGGCTCAATGCCTTTAGGAATTATTACAAAAAACACACCCGAACGGCTGACCATTGACCTTTCCGAAGGTTGCACAGGTCTGGAACTCGGCACGCTAGATTAGGCTTAGTCCCTGATGCACATACGGAAAAATCAGACTCCTGGCTCAATGCCTTTAGGAATTATTACAAAAAACACACCCGAACGGCTGACCTTTGACCTTTCCGAAGGTTGCACAAGCCTGAAACTCTGCACCCGGGATAAGCCTAAATCCCTGATACACATACGGAAAAATCAGACTCCTGGCTCAATGCCTTTATGAATTATTACAAAAAACACACCCGAACGGCTGACCATTGACCTTTCCGAAGGTTGCACAGGTCTGAAACTCGGCTACCGGGATAAGCTTTAGTCCCTGATACACATAGGGAAAAATCAGACTCCTGACTCAATGACTTTAGGAATTATTACAAAAAACACACCCGAACGACTGACTATTGACCTTTCCGAAGGTTGCACAGGTCTGAAACTCTGCACCCGGGATAGGCCTAAATCCCTGATACACATACAGAAAAATCAGACTCCTGGCTCAATGCCTTTAGGAATTATTACAAAAAACACACCCGAACGGCTGACCATTGACCTTTCCGAAGGTTGCACAGGTCTGGAACTCGGCACGCTAGATTAGCCTTAGTCCCTGATACACATACGGAAAAATCAGACTCCTGGCTCAATGCCTTTAGGAATTATTTAAAAAAACACACCCGAACGGCTGACCATTGACTTTTTCGAAGGTTGCACAAGCCTGAAACTCTGCACCCGGGATAAGCCTAAATCCCTGATACACATACGGAAAAATTTGACTCCTGGCTCAATGCCTTTAGGAATTATTTCAAAAAACACACCCGAACGGCTGACCATTGACCTTTCCGAAGGTTGCACAGGTCTGAAACTCTGCACCCGGGATAAGCCTAAATCCTTGATACACATACGGAAAAATTTGACTCCTGGCTCAATGCCTTTAGGAATTATTTCAAAAAACACACCCGAACGGCTGACCATTGACCTTTTCGAAGGTTGCACAAGCCTGAAACTCTGCACCCGGGATAAGCCTAAATCCCTGATACACATACGGAAAAATCAGACTCCTGGCTCAATGCCTTTATGAATTATTACAAAAAACACACCCGAACGGCTGACCATTGACCTTTCCGAAGGTTGCACAGGTCTGAAACTCTGCACCGGGGATAAGCCTAAATCCCTGATACACATACGGAAAAATCAGACTCCTGGCTCAATGCCTTTAGGAATTATTACAAAAAACACACCCGAACGGCTGACCATTGACCTTTCCGAAGGTTGCACAAGCCTGAAACTCTGCACCCGGGATAAGCCTAAATCCCTGATACACATACGGAAAAATCAGACTCCTGGCTCAATGCCTTTAGGAATTATTACAAAAAACACACCGAACGGCTGACCATTGACCTTTCCGAAGGTTGCACAGGTCTGAAACTCAGCTACCGGGATAAGCTTTAGTCCCTGATACACATACAGAAAAATCAGACTCCTGACTCAATGACTTTAGGAATTATTACAAAAAACACACCCGAACGACTGACTATTGACCTTTCCGAAGGTTGCACAGGTCTGAAACTCTGCACCCGGGATAGGCCTAAATCCCTGATACACATACGGAAAAATCAGACTCCTGGCTCAATGCCTTTAGGAATTATTACAAAAAACACACCCGAACGGCTGACCATTGACCTTTCCGAAGGTTGCACAGGTCTGGAACTCGGCACGCTAGATTAGGCTTAGTCCCTGATGCACATACGGAAAAATCAGACTCCTGGCTCAATGCCTTTAGGAATTATTACAAAAAACACACCCGAACGGCTGACCTTTGACCTTTCCGAAGGTTGCACAAGCCTGAAACTCTGCACCCGGGATAAGCCTAAATCCCTGATACACATACGGAAAAATCAGACTCCTGGCTCAATGCCTTTATGAATTATTACAAAAAACACACCCGAACGGCTGACCATTGACCTTTCCGAAGGTTGCACAGGTCTGAAACTCGGCTACCGGGATAAGCTTTAGTCCCTGATACACATAGGGAAAAATCAGACTCCTGACTCAATGACTTTAGGAATTATTACAAAAAACACACCCGAACGACTGACTATTGACCTTTCCGAAGGTTGCACAGGTCTGAAACTCTGCACCCGGGATAGGCCTAAATCCCTGATACACATACAGAAAAATCAGACTCCTGGCTCAATGCCTTTAGGAATTATTACAAAAAACACACCCGAACGGCTGACCATTGACCTTTCCGAAGGTTGCACAGGTCTGGAACTCGGCACGCTAGATTAGCCTTAGTCCCTGATACACATACGGAAAAATCAGACTCCTGGCTCAATGCCTTTAGGAATTATTTAAAAAAACACACCCGAACGGCTGACCATTGACTTTTTCGAAGGTTGCACAAGCCTGAAACTCTGCACCCGGGATAAGCCTAAATCCCTGATACACATACGGAAAAATTTGACTCCTGGCTCAATGCCTTTAGGAATTATTTCAAAAAACACACCCGAACGGCTGACCATTGACCTTTCCGAAGGTTGCACAGGTCTGAAACTCTGCACCCGGGATAAGCCTAAATCCTTGATACACATACGGAAAAATTTGACTCCTGGCTCAATGCCTTTAGGAATTATTTCAAAAAACACACCCGAACGGCTGACCATTGACCTTTTCGAAGGTTGCACAAGCCTGAAACTCTGCACCCGGGATAAGCCTAAATCCCTGATACACATACGGAAAAATCAGACTCCTGGCTCAATGCCTTTATGAATTATTACAAAAAACACACCCGAACGGCTGACCATTGACCTTTCCGAAGGTTGCACAGGTCTGAAACTCTGCACCGGGGATAAGCCTAAATCCCTGATACACATACGGAAAAATCAGACTCCTGGCTCAATGCCTTTAGGAATTATTACAAAAAACACACCCGAACGGCTGACCATTGACCTTTCCGAAGGTTGCACAGGTCTGAAACTCGGCACCCTGGATCAGCCTTAGTCCCTGATACACATACGGAAAAATCAGACTCCTGGCTCAATGCCTTTAGGAATTATTACAAAAAACACACCCGAACGGCTGACCTTTGACCTTTCCAAAGGTTGCACGGGTCTGAAACTTGGCACCCTGGATAAGCCTTAGTCCCTGATACAGATACGGAAAAATCAGACCACTGGCTTAATGCCTTTAGGAATTATTACAAAAAACACACCCGAACGGCTGACCATTGACCTTTCCGAAGGTTGCACAAGCCTGAAACTCTGCACCCGGGATAAGCCTAAATCCCTGATACACATACGGAAAAATCAGACTCCTGGCTCAATGCCTTTATGAATTATTACAAAAAACACACCCGAACGGCTGACCATTGACCTTTCCGAAGGTTGCACAGGTCTGAAACTCGGCTACCGGGATAAGCTTTAGTCCCTGATACACATACGGAAAAATCAGACTCCTGACTCAATGACTTTAGGAATTATTACAAAAAACACACCCGAACGACTGACTATTGACCTTTCCGAAGGTTGCACAGGTCTGAAACTCTGCACCCGGGATAGGCCTAAATCCCTGATACACATACAGAAAAATCAGACTCCTGGCTCAATGCCTTTAGGAATTATTACAAAAAACACACCCGAACGGCTGACCATTGACCTTTCCGAAGGTTGCACAGGTCTGGAACTCGGCACCCTAGATTAGCCTTAGTCCCTGATGCACATACGGAAAAATCAGACTCCTGGCTCAATGCCTTTAGGAATTATTACAAAAAACACACCCGAACGGCTGACCTTTGACCTTTCCGAAGGTTGCACAGGTCTGAAACTCGGCAACCGGGATAAGCTTTAGTCCCTGATACACATACGGAGAAAACAGACTCCTGACTCAATGCCTTTAGGAATTATTACAAAAAACACACCCGAACGGCTGACCATTGACCTTTCCGAAGGTTGCACAGGTCTGAAACTCTGCACCCGGGATAAGCCTAAATCCCTGATACACATACGGAAAAATCAGACTCCTGGCTCAATGCCTTTAGGAATTATTTAAAAAAACACACCCGAACGGCTGACCATTGACTTTTTCGAAGGTTGCACAAGCCTGAAACTCTGCACCCGGGATAAGCCTAAATCCCTGATACACATACGGAAAAATCAGACTCCTGGCTCAATGCCTTTAGGAATTATTACAAAAAACACACCCGAACGGCTGACCAATGACCTTTCCGAAGGTTGCACAGGTCTGAAACTCGGCTACCGGGATAAGCTTTAGTCCCTGATACACATACGGAAAAATCAGACTCCTGACTCAATGACTTTAGGAATTATTACAAAAAACACACCCGAATGACTGACTATTGACCTTTCCGAAGGTTGCACAGGTCTGAAACTCTGCACCCGGGATAGGCCTAAATCCCTGATACACATACGGAAAAATCAGACTCCTGGCTCAATGCCTTTAGGAATTATTACAGAAAACACACCCGAACGGCTGACCATTGACCTTTCCGAAGGTTGCACAGGTCTGAAACTCGGCACCCGGGATAAGCCTGAATCCCTGATACACATACGGAAAAATCAGACTCCTGGCTCAATGCCTTTAGGAATTATTACAAAAAACACACCCGAACGGCTGACCATTGACCTTTCCGAAGGTTGCACAAGCCTGAAACTCTGCACCCGGGATAAGCCTAAATCCCTGATACACATACGGAAAAATCAGACTCCTGGCTCAATGCCTTTAGGAATTATTACAAAAAACACACCCGAACGGCTGACCATTGACCTTTCCGAAGGTTGCACAGGTCTGAAACTCTGCACCCAGGATAGGCCTAAATCCCTGATACACATACGGAAAAATCAGACTCCTGGCTCAATGCCTTTAGGAATTATTACAGAAAACACACCCGAACGGCTGACCATTGACCTTTCCGAAGGTTGCACAGGTCTGAAACTCGGCACCCGGGATAAGCTTTAGTCCCTGATACACATACAGAAAAATCAGACTCCTGACTCAATGCCTTTAGGAATTATTACAAAAAACACACCGAACGGCTGACCATTGACCTTTCCGAAGGTTGCACAGGTCTGAAACTCAGCTACCGGGATAAGCTTTAGTCCCTGATACACATACAGAAAAATCAGACTCCTGACTCAATGACTTTAGGAATTATTACAAAAAACACACCCGAACGACTGACTATTGACCTTTCCGAAGGTTGCACAGGTCTGAAACTCTGCACCCGGGATAGGCCTAAATCCCTGATACACATACGGAAAAATCAGACTCCTGGCTCAATGCCTTTAGGAATTATTACAAAAAACACACCCGAACGGCTGACCATTGACCTTTCCGAAGGTTGCACAGGTCTGGAACTCGGCACGCTAGATTAGGCTTAGTCCCTGATGCACATACGGAAAAATCAGACTCCTGGCTCAATGCCTTTAGGAATTATTACAAAAAACACACCCGAACGGCTGACCTTTGACCTTTCCGAAGGTTGCACAAGCCTGAAACTCTGCACCCGGGATAAGCCTAAATCCCTGATACACATACGGAAAAATCAGACTCCTGGCTCAATGCCTTTATGAATTATTACAAAAAACACACCCGAACGGCTGACCATTGACCTTTCCGAAGGTTGCACAGGTCTGAAACTCGGCTACCGGGATAAGCTTTAGTCCCTGATACACATAGGGAAAAATCAGACTCCTGACTCAATGACTTTAGGAATTATTACAAAAAACACACCCGAACGACTGACTATTGACCTTTCCGAAGGTTGCACAGGTCTGAAACTCTGCACCCGGGATAGGCCTAAATCCCTGATACACATACAGAAAAATCAGACTCCTGGCTCAATGCCTTTAGGAATTATTACAAAAAACACACCCGAACGGCTGACCATTGACCTTTCCGAAGGTTGCACAGGTCTGGAACTCGGCACCCTAGATTAGCCTTAGTCCCTGATGCACATACGGAAAAATCAGACTCCTGGCTCAATGCCTTTAGGAATTATTACAAAAAACACACCCGAACGGCTGACCTTTGACCTTTCCGAAGGTTGCACAGGTCTGAAACTCGGCAACCGGGATAAGCTTTAGTCCCTGATACACATACGGAGAAAACAGACTCCTGACTCAATGCCTTTAGGAATTATTACAAAAAACACACCCGAACGGCTGACCATTGACCTTTCCGAAGGTTGCACAGGTCTGAAACTCTGCACCCGGGATAAGCCTAAATCCCTGATGCACATACGGAAAAATCAGACTCCTGGCTCAATGCCTTTAGGAATTATTACAAAAAACACACCCGAACGGCTGACCTTTGACCTTTCCGAAGGTTGCACAAGCCTGAAACTCTGCACCCGGGATAAGCCTAAATCCCTGATACACATACGGAAAAATCAGACTCCTGGCTCAATGCCTTTATGAATTATTACAAAAAACACACCCGAACGGCTGACCATTGACCTTTCCGAAGGTTGCACAGGTCTGAAACTCGGCTACCGGGATAAGCTTTAGTCCCTGATACACATAGGGAAAAATCAGACTCCTGACTCAATGACTTTAGGAATTATTACAAAAAACACACCCGAACGACTGACTATTGACCTTTCCGAAGGTTGCACAGGTCTGAAACTCTGCACCCGGGATAGGCCTAAATCCCTGATACACATACAGAAAAATCAGACTCCTGGCTCAATGCCTTTAGGAATTATTACAAAAAACACACCCGAACGGCTGACCTTTGACCTTTCCGAAGGTTGCACAGGTCTGAAACTCGGCAACCGGGATAAGCTTTAGTCCCTGATACACATACGGAGAAAACAGACTCCTGACTCAATGCCTTTAGGAATTATTACAAAAAACACACCCGAACGGCTGACCATTGACCTTTCCGAAGGTTGCACAGGTCTGAAACTCTGCACCCGGGATAAGCCTAAATCCCTGATACACATACGGAAAAATCAGACTCCTGGCTCAATGCCTTTAGGAATTATTTCAAAAAACACACCCGAACGGCTGACCATTGACTTTTTCGAAGGTTGCACAAGCCTGAAACTCTGCACCCGGGATAAGCCTAAATCCCTGATACACATACGGAAAAATCAGACTCCTGGCTCAATGCCTTTAGGAATTATTACAAAAAACACACCCGAACGGCTGACCATTGACCTTTCCGAAGGTTGCACAGGTCTGAAACTCGGGTACCGGGATAAGCTTTAGTCCCTGATACACATACGGAAAAATCAGACTCCTGACTCAATGACTTTAGGAATTATTACAAAAAACACACCCGAACGGCTGACCATTGACCTTTCCGAAGGTTGCACAAGCCTGAAACTCTGCACCCGGGATAAGCCTAAATCCCTGATACACATACGGAAAAATCAGACTCCTGGCTCAATGCCTTTATGAATTATTACAAGAAACACACCCGAACGGCTGACCATTGACCTTTCCGAAGGTTGCACAGGTCTGAAACTCGGCTACCGGGATAAGCTTTAGTCCCTGATACACATACGGAAAAATCAGACTCCTGACTCAATGACTTTAGGAATTATTACAAAAAACACACCCGAACGACTGACTATTGACCTTTCCGAAGGTTGCACAGGTCTGAAACTCTGCACCCGGGATAGGCCTAAATCCCTGATACACATACGGAAAAATCAGACTCCTGGCTCAATGCCTTTAGGAATTATTACAAAAAACACACCCGAACGGCTGACCATTGACCTTTCCGAAGGTTGCACAGGTCTGGAACTCGGCACGCTAGATTAGCCTTAGTCCCTGATGCACATACGGAAAAATCAGAGTCCTGGCTCAATGCCTTTAGGAATTATTACAAAAAACACACCCGAACGGCTGACCATTGACCTTTCCGAAGGTTGCACAAGCCTGAAACTCTGCACCCGGGATAAGCCTAAATCCCTGATACACATACGGAAAAATTTGACTCCTGGCTCAATGCCTTTAGGAATTATTTCAAAAAACACACCCGAACGGCTGACCATTGACCTTTCCGAAGGTTGCACAGGTCTGAAACTCTGCACCCGGGATAAGCCTAAATCCCTGATACACATACGGAAAAATTTGACTCCTGGCTCAATGCCTTTAGGAATTATTTCAAAAAACACACCCGAACGGCTGACCATTGACCTTTTCGAAGGTTGCACAAGCCTGAAACTCTGCACCCGGGATAAGCCTAAATCCCTGATACACATACGGAAAAATCAGACTCCTGGCTCAATGCCTTTATGAATTATTACAAAAAACACACCCGAACGGCTGACCATTGACCTTTCCGAAGGTTGCACAGGTCTGAAACTCGGCTACCGGGATAAGCTTTAGTCCCTGATACACATACGGAAAAATCAGACTCCTGACTCAATGACTTTAGGAATTATTACAAAAAACACACCCGAACGACTGACTATTGACCTTTCCGAAGGTTGCACAGGTCTGAAACTCTGCACCCGGGATAGGCCTAAATCCCTGATACACATACAGAAAAATCAGACTCCTGGCTCAATGCCTTTAGGAATTATTACAAAAAACACACCCGAACGGCTGACCATTGACCTTTCCGAAGGTTGCACAGGTCTGGAACTCGGCACCCTAGATTAGCCTTAGTCCCTGATGCACATACGGAAAAATCAGACTCCTGGCTCAATGCCTTTAGGAATTATTACAAAAAACACACCCGAACGGCTGACCTTTGACCTTTCCGAAGGTTGCACAGGTCTGAAACTCGGCAACCGGGATAAGCTTTAGTCCCTGATACACATACGGAGAAAACAGACTCCTGACTCAATGCCTTTAGGAATTATTACAAAAAACACACCCGAACGGCTGACCATTGACCTTTCCGAAGGTTGCACAGGTCTGAAACTCTGCACCCGGGATAAGCCTAAATCCCTGATACACATACGGAAAAATCAGACTCCTGGCTCAATGCCTTTAGGAATTATTACAAAAAACACACCCGAACGGCTGACCATTGACCTTTCCGAAGGTTGCACAGGTCTGAAACTCGGCTACCGGGATAAGCTTTAGTCCCTGATACACATACGGAAAAATCAGACTCCTGACTCAATGACTTTAGGAATTATTACAAAAAACACACCCGAATGACTGACTATTGACCTTTCCGAAGGTTGCACAGGTCTGAAACTCTGCACCCGGGATAGGCCTAAATCCCTGATACACATACGGAAAAATCAGACTCCTGGCTCAATGCCTTTAGGAATTATTACAGAAAACACACCCGAACGGCTGACCATTGACCTTTCCGAAGGTTGCACAGGTCTGAAACTCGGCACCCGGGATAAGCCTGAATCCCTGATACACATACGGAAAAATCAGACTCCTGGCTCAATGCCTTTAGGAATTATTACAAAAAACACACCCGAACGGCTGACCATTGACCTTTCCGAATGTTGCACAAGCCTAAAACTCTGCACCCGGGATAAGCCTAAATCCCTGATACACATACGGAAAAATCAGACTCCTGGCTCAATGCCTTTAGGAATTATTACAAAAAACACACCCGAACGGCTGACCATTGACCTTTCCGAAGGTTGCACAGGTCTGAAACTCAGCTACCGGGATAAGCTTTAGTCCCTGATACACATACAGAAAAATCAGACTCCTGACTCAATGACTTTAGGAATTATTACAAAAAACACACCCGAACGACTGACTATTGACCTTTCCGAAGGTTGCACAGGTCTGAAACTCTGCACCCGGGATAGGCCTAAATCCCTGATACACATACGGAAAAATCAGACTCCTGGCTCAATGCCTTTAGGAATTATTACAAAAAACACACCCGAACGGCTGACCATTGACCTTTCCGAAGGTTGCACAGGTCTGGAACTCGGCACGCTAGATTAGCCTTAGTCCCTGATGCACATACGGAAAAATCAGACTCCTGGCTCAATGCCTTTAGGAATTATTACAAAAAACACACCCGAACGGCTGACCTTTGACCTTTCCGAAGGTTGCACAGGTCTGAAACTCGGCAACCGGGATAAGCTTTAGTCCCTGATACACATACGGAGAAAACAGACTCCTGACTCAATGCCTTTAGGAATTATTACAAAAAACACACCCGAACGGCTGACCTTTGACCTTTCCGAAGGTTGCACAGGTCTGAAACTCGGCAACCGGGATAAGCTTTAGTCCCTGATACACATACGGAGAAAACAGACTCCTGACTCAATGCCTTTAGGAATTATTACAAAAAACACACCCGAACGGCTGACCATTGACCTTTCCGAATGTTGCACAGGTCTGAAACTCTGCACCCGGGATAAGCCTAAATCCCTGATACACATACGGAAAAATCAGAGTCCTGGCTCAATGCCTTTAGGAATTATTACAAAAAACACACCCGAACGGCTGACCATTGACCTTTCCGAAGGTTGCACAAGCCTGAAACTCTGCACCCGGGATAAGCCTAAATCCCTGATACACATACGGAAAAATCAGACTCCTGGCTCAATGCCTTTAGGAATTATTACAAAAAACACACCCGAACGGCTGACCTTTGACCTTTCCGAAGGTTGCACAGGTCTGAAACTCGGCAACCGGGATAAGCTTTAGTCCCTGATACACATACGGAGAAAACAGACTCCTGGCTCAATGCCTTTAGGAATTATTACAAAAAACACACCCGAACGGCTGACCATTGACCTTTCCGAAGGTTGCACAGGTCTGAAACTCGGCACCCTGGATCAGCCTTAGTCCCTGATACACATACGGAAAAATCAGACTCCTGGCTCAATGCCTTTAGGAATTATTACAAAAAACACACCCGAACGGCTGACCTTTGACCTTTCCAAAGGTTGCACGGGTCTGAAACTTGGCACCCTGGATAAGCCTTAGTCCCTGATACAGATACGGAAAAATCAGACCACTGGCTTAATGCCTTTAGGAATTATTACAAAAAACACACCCGAACGGCTGACCATTGACCTTTCCGAAGGTTGCACAAGCCTGAAACTCTGCACCCGGGATAAGCCTAAATCCCTGATACACATACGGAAAAATCAGACTCCTGGCTCAATGCCTTTATGAATTATTACAAAAAACACACCCGAACGGCTGACCATTGACCTTTCCGAAGGTTGCACAGGTCTGAAACTCGGCTACCGGGATAAGCTTTAGTCCCTGATACACATACGGAAAAATCAGACTCCTGACTCAATGACTTTAGGAATTATTACAAAAAACACACCCGAACGACTGACTATTGACCTTTCCGAAGGTTGCACAGGTCTGAAACTCTGCACCCGGGATAGGCCTAAATCCCTGATACACATACAGAAAAATCAGACTCCTGGCTCAATGCCTTTAGGAATTATTACAAAAAGCACACCCGAACGGCTGACCATTGACCTTTTCGAAGGTTGCACAGGTCTGGAACTCGGCACCCTAGATTAGCCTTAGTCCCTGATGCACATACGGAAAAATCAGACTCCTGGCTCAATGCCTTTAGGAATTATTACAAAAAACACACCCGAACGGCTGACCTTTGACCTTTCCGAAGGTTGCACAGGTCTGAAACTCGGCAACCGGGATAAGCTTTAGTCCCTGATACACATACGGAAAAATCAGACTCCTGACTCAATGACTTTAGGAATTATTACAAAAAACACACCCGAACGACTGACTATTGACCTTTCCGAAGGTTGCACAGGTCTGAAACTCTGCACCCGGGATAGGCCTAAATCCCTGATACACATACGGAAAAATTTGACTCCTGGCTCAATGCCTTTAGGAATTATTACAAAAAACACACCCGAACGGCTGACCATTGACCTTTCCGAAGGTTGCACAGGTCTGGAACTCGGCACGCTAGATTAGCCTTAGTCCCTGATACACATACGGAAAAATCAGACTCCTGGCTCAATGCCTTTAGGAATTATTTAAAAAAACACACCCGAACGGCTGACCATTGACTTTTTCGAAGGTTGCACAAGCCTGAAACTCTGCACCCGGGATAAGCCTAAATCCCTGATACACATACGGAAAAATTTGACTCCTGGCTCAATGCCTTTAGGAATTATTTCAAAAAACACACCCGAACGGCTGACCATTGACCTTTCCGAAGGTTGCACAGGTCTGAAACTCTGCACCCGGGATAAGCCTAAATCCTTGATACACATACGGAAAAATTTGACTCCTGGCTCAATGCCTTTAGGAATTATTTCAAAAAACACACCCGAACGGCTGACCATTGACCTTTTCGAAGGTTGCACAAGCCTGAAACTCTGCACCCGGGATAAGCCTAAATCCCTGATACACATACGGAAAAATCAGACTCCTGGCTCAATGCCTTTATGAATTATTACAAAAAACACACCCGAACGGCTGACCATTGACCTTTCCGAAGGTTGCACAGGTCTGAAACTCTGCACCGGGGATAAGCCTAAATCCCTGATACACATACGGAAAAATCAGACTCCTGGCTCAATGCCTTTAGGAATTATTACAAAAAACACACCCGAACGGCTGACCATTGACCTTTCCGAAGGTTGCACAGGTCTGAAACTCGGCACCCTGGATCAGCCTTAGTCCCTGATACACATACGGAAAAATCAGACTCCTGGCTCAATGCCTTTAGGAATTATTACAAAAAACACACCCGAACGGCTGACCTTTGACCTTTCCAAAGGTTGCACGGGTCTGAAACTTGGCACCCTGGATAAGCCTTAGTCCCTGATACAGATACGGAAAAATCAGACCACTGGCTTAATGCCTTTAGGAATTATTACAAAAAACACACCCGAACGGCTGACCATTGACCTTTCCGAAGGTTGCACAAGCCTGAAACTCTGCACCCGGGATAAGCCTAAATCCCTGATACACATACGGAAAAATCAGACTCCTGGCTCAATGCCTTTATGAATTATTACAAAAAACACACCCGAACGGCTGACCATTGACCTTTCCGAAGGTTGCACAGGTCTGAAACTCGGCTACCGGGATAAGCTTTAGTCCCTGATACACATACGGAAAAATCAGACTCCTGACTCAATGACTTTAGGAATTATTACAAAAAACACACCCGAACGACTGACTATTGACCTTTCCGAAGGTTGCACAGGTCTGAAACTCTGCACCCGGGATAGGCCTAAATCCCTGATACACATACAGAAAAATCAGACTCCTGGCTCAATGCCTTTAGGAATTATTACAAAAAACACACCCGAACGGCTGACCATTGACCTTTCCGAAGGTTGCACAGGTCTGGAACTCGGCACCCTAGATTAGCCTTAGTCCCTGATGCACATACGGAAAAATCAGACTCCTGGCTCAATGCCTTTAGGAATTATTACAAAAAACACACCCGAACGGCTGACCTTTGACCTTTCCGAAGGTTGCACAGGTCTGAAACTCGGCAACCGGGATAAGCTTTAGTCCCTGATACACATACGGAGAAAACAGACTCCTGACTCAATGCCTTTAGGAATTATTACAAAAAACACACCCGAACGGCTGACCATTGACCTTTCCGAAGGTTGCACAGGTCTGAAACTCTGCACCCGGGATAAGCCTAAATCCCTGATACACATACGGAAAAATCAGACTCCTGGCTCAATGCCTTTAGGAATTATTTAAAAAAACACACCCGAACGGCTGACCATTGACTTTTTCGAAGGTTGCACAAGCCTGAAACTCTGCACCCGGGATAAGCCTAAATCCCTGATACACATACGGAAAAATCAGACTCCTGGCTCAATGCCTTTAGGAATTATTACAAAAAACACACCCGAACGGCTGACCAATGACCTTTCCGAAGGTTGCACAGGTCTGAAACTCGGCTACCGGGATAAGCTTTAGTCCCTGATACACATACGGAAAAATCAGACTCCTGACTCAATGACTTTAGGAATTATTACAAAAAACACACCCGAATGACTGACTATTGACCTTTCCGAAGGTTGCACAGGTCTGAAACTCTGCACCCGGGATAGGCCTAAATCCCTGATACACATACGGAAAAATCAGACTCCTGGCTCAATGCCTTTAGGAATTATTACAGAAAACACACCCGAACGGCTGACCATTGACCTTTCCGAAGGTTGCACAGGTCTGAAACTCGGCACCCGGGATAAGCCTGAATCCCTGATACACATACGGAAAAATCAGACTCCTGGCTCAATGCCTTTAGGAATTATTACAAAAAACACACCCGAACGGCTGACCATTGACCTTTCCGAAGGTTGCACAAGCCTGAAACTCTGCACCCGGGATAAGCCTAAATCCCTGATACACATACGGAAAAATCAGACTCCTGGCTCAATGCCTTTAGGAATTATTACAAAAAACACACCCGAACGGCTGACCATTGACCTTTCCGAAGGTTGCACAGGTCTGAAACTCTGCACCCAGGATAGGCCTAAATCCCTGATACACATACGGAAAAATCAGACTCCTGGCTCAATGCCTTTAGGAATTATTACAGAAAACACACCCGAACGGCTGACCATTGACCTTTCCGAAGGTTGCACAGGTCTGAAACTCGGCACCCGGGATAAGCCTGAATCCCTGATACACATACGGAAAAATCAGACTCCTGGCTCAATGCCTTTAGGAATTATTACAAAAAACACACCCGAACGGCTGACCATTGACCTTTCCGAAGGTTGCACAAGCCTGAAACTCTGCACCCGGGATAAGCCTAAATCCCTGATACACATACGGAAAAATCAGACTCCTGGCTCAAATGCCTTTAGGAATTATTACAAAAAACACACCGAACGGCTGACCATTGACCTTTCCGAAGGTTGCACAGGTCTGAAACTCAGCTACCGGGATAAGCTTTAGTCCCTGATACACATACAGAAAAATCAGACTCCTGACTCAATGACTTTAGGAATTATTACAAAAAACACACCCGAACGACTGACTATTGACCTTTCCGAAGGTTGCACAGGTCTGAAACTCTGCACCCGGGATAGGCCTAAATCCCTGATACACATACGGAAAAATCAGACTCCTGGCTCAATGCCTTTAGGAATTATTACAAAAAACACACCCGAACGGCTGACCATTGACCTTTCCGAAGGTTGCACAGGTCTGGAACTCGGCACGCTAGATTAGGCTTAGTCCCTGATGCACATACGGAAAAATCAGACTCCTGGCTCAATGCCTTTAGGAATTATTACAAAAAACACACCCGAACGGCTGACCTTTGACCTTTCCGAAGGTTGCACAAGCCTGAAACTCTGCACCCGGGATAAGCCTAAATCCCTGATACACATACGGAAAAATCAGACTCCTGGCTCAATGCCTTTATGAATTATTACAAAAAACACACCCGAACGGCTGACCATTGACCTTTCCGAAGGTTGCACAGGTCTGAAACTCGGCTACCGGGATAAGCTTTAGTCCCTGATACACATAGGGAAAAATCAGACTCCTGACTCAATGACTTTAGGAATTATTACAAAAAACACACCCGAACGACTGACTATTGACCTTTCCGAAGGTTGCACAGGTCTGAAACTCTGCACCCGGGATAGGCCTAAATCCCTGATACACATACAGAAAAATCAGACTCCTGGCTCAATGCCTTTAGGAATTATTACAAAAAACACACCCGAACGGCTGACCATTGACCTTTCCGAAGGTTGCACAGGTCTGGAACTCGGCACCCTAGATTAGCCTTAGTCCCTGATGCACATACGGAAAAATCAGACTCCTGGCTCAATGCCTTTAGGAATTATTACAAAAAACACACCCGAACGGCTGACCTTTGACCTTTCCGAAGGTTGCACAGGTCTGAAACTCGGCAACCGGGATAAGCTTTAGTCCCTGATACACATACGGAGAAAACAGACTCCTGACTCAATGCCTTTAGGAATTATTACAAAAAACACACCCGAACGGCTGACCATTGACCTTTCCGAAGGTTGCACAGGTCTGAAACTCTGCACCCGGGATAAGCCTAAATCCCTGATGCACATACGGAAAAATCAGACTCCTGGCTCAATGCCTTTAGGAATTATTACAAAAAACACACCCGAACGGCTGACCTTTGACCTTTCCGAAGGTTGCACAAGCCTGAAACTCTGCACCCGGGATAAGCCTAAATCCCTGATACACATACGGAAAAATCAGACTCCTGGCTCAATGCCTTTATGAATTATTACAAAAAACACACCCGAACGGCTGACCATTGACCTTTCCGAAGGTTGCACAGGTCTGAAACTCGGCTACCGGGATAAGCTTTAGTCCCTGATACACATAGGGAAAAATCAGACTCCTGACTCAATGACTTTAGGAATTATTACAAAAAACACACCCGAACGACTGACTATTGACCTTTCCGAAGGTTGCACAGGTCTGAAACTCTGCACCCGGGATAGGCCTAAATCCCTGATACACATACAGAAAAATCAGACTCCTGGCTCAATGCCTTTAGGAATTATTACAAAAAACACACCCGAACGGCTGACCATTGACCTTTCCGAAGGTTGCACAGGTCTGGAACTCGGCACCCTAGATTAGCCTTAGTCCCTGATGCACATACGGAAAAATCAGACTCCTGGCTCAATGCCTTTAGGAATTATTACAAAAAACACACCCGAACGGCTGACCTTTGACCTTTCCGAAGGTTGCACAGGTCTGAAACTCGGCAACCGGGATAAGCTTTAGTCCCTGATACACATACGGAGAAAACAGACTCCTGACTCAATGCCTTTAGGAATTATTACAAAAAACACACCCGAACGGCTGACCATTGACCTTTCCGAAGGTTGCACAGGTCTGAAACTCTGCACCCGGGATAAGCCTAAATCCCTGATACACATACGGAAAAATCAGACTCCTGGCTCAATGCCTTTAGGAATTATTTAAAAAAACACACCCGAACGGCTGACCATTGACTTTTTCGAAGGTTGCACAAGCCTGAAACTCTGCACCCGGGATAAGCCTAAATCCCTGATACACATACGGAAAAATCAGACTCCTGGCTCAATGCCTTTAGGAATTATTACAAAAAACACACCCGAACGGCTGACCATTGACCTTTCCGAAGGTTGCACAGGTCTGAAACTCGGCTACCGGGATAAGCTTTAGTCCCTGATACACATACGGAAAAATCAGACTCCTGACTCAATGACTTTAGGAATTATTACAAAAAACACAC
>NW_026704084.1:0-72000 GCF_958295425.1 Solea solea
ACTGTTTGGATGTGTTTTTCTATTTGTGTCTTTTGTTGTGCACATTCAGCAAGTATACGGCTGTTTTCTGATTTTTTTCAATTTTCTACTGTCCCATAACATAAACCTCACAAATAAAGTTAAAATCTTATAAGATATAGTTATATGCCGTCAGTGTTTGATTTTGCAATGATTTCACTATTTAGATGTGTTTTTCTATTTGTGTCTGTTTTTGTGCACATTCAGCAAGTATACGGCTGTTTTCTGATTTTTTTCAATTTTCTACTGTCCCATAACATAAACCTCACAAATAAAGTTAAAATCTTATAAGATATACTTCTGTAACCTCAGTGTTTGATTTTGCAATGATTTCACTGTTTGGATGTGTTTTTCTATTTGTGTCTGTTTTGTGCACATTCAGCAAGTATACGGCTGTTTTCTGATTTTTTTCAATTTTCTACTGTCCCATAACATAAACCTCACAAATAAAGTTAAAATCTTATAAGATATAGTTATATGCCGTCAGTGTTTGATTTTGCAATGATTTCACTGTTTGGATGTGTTTTTCTATTTGTGTCTGTTTTTGTGCGCATTCAGCAAGTATACGGCTGTTTTCTGATTTTTTTCAATTTTCTACTGTCGCATAACATAAACCTCACAAATAAAGTTAACATCTTATAAGATATAGTTATATGCCCTCAGTGTCTGATTTTGCAATGATTTCACTGTTTGGATGTGTTTTTCTATTTGTGTCTGTTTTTGTGCACATTCGGCAAGTATACGGCTGTTTTCTGATTTTTTTCAATTTTCTACTGTCCCATAACATAAACCTCACAAATAAAGTTAAAATCTTATAAGATATAGTTATATGCCTTCAGGGTTTGATTTTGCAATGATTTCACTGTTTGGATGTGTTTTTCTATTTGTGTCTTTTGTTGTGCACATTCAGCAAGTGTACGGCTGTTTTCTGATTTTTTTCAATTTTCTACTGTCCCATAACATAAACCTCACAAATAAAGTTCACATCTTATAAGATATAGTTATATGCCTTCAGTGTTTGATTTTGCAATGATTTCACTGTTTGGATGTGTATTTCTATTTGTGTCTTTTGTTGTGCACATTCAGCAAGTATACGGCTGTTTTCTGATTTTTTTCAATTTTCTACTGTCCCATAACATAAACCTCACAAATAAAGTTAAAATCTTATAAGATATAGTTATATGCCGTCAGTGTTTGATTTTGCAATGATTTCACTGTTTGGATGTGTTTTTCTATTTGTGTCTGTTTTTGTGCGCATTCAGCAAGTATACGGCTGTTTTCTGATTTTTTTCAATTTTCTACTGTCGCATAACATAAACCTCACAAATAAAGTTAACATCTTATAAGATATAGTTATATGCCTTCAGTGTCTGATTTTGCAATGATTTCACTGTTTGGATGTGTTTTTCTATTTGTGTCTGTTTTTGTGCACATTCGGCAAGTATACGGCTGTTTTCTGATTTTTTTCAATTTTCTACTGTCCCATAACATAAACCTCACAAATAAAGTTAAAATCGTATAAGATATAGTTATATGCCTTCAGTGTTTGATTTTGCAATGATTTCACTGTTTGGATGTGTTTTTCTATTTGTGTCTTTTGTTGTGCACATTCAGCAAGTATACGGCTGTTTTCTGATTTTTTTCAATTTTCTACTGTCCCATAAGATAAACCTCACAAATAAAGTTAAAATCTTATAAGATATACTTCTGTAACCTCAGTGTTTGATTTTGCAATGATTTCACTGTTTGGATGTGTTTTTCTATTTGTGTCTGTTTTGTGCACATTCAGCAAGTATACGGCTGTTTTCTGATTTTTTTCAATTTTCTACTGTCCCATAACATAAACCTCACAAATAAAGTTAACATCTTATAAGATATAGTTATATGCCGTCAGTGTTTGATTTTGCAATGATTTCACTGTTTGGATGTGTTTTTCTATTTGTGTCTGTTTTTGTGCTCATTCAGCAAGTATACGGCTGTTTTCTGATTTTTTTCAATTTTCTACTGTCCCATAACATAAACCTCACAAATAAAGTTAACATCTTATAAGATATAGTTATATGCCTTCAGTGTTTGATTTTGCAATGATTTCACTGTTTGGATGTGTTTTTCTATTTGTGTCTGTTTTTGTGCGCATTCAGCAAGTATACGGCTGTTTTCTGATTTTTTTCAATTTTCTACTGTCCCATAACATAAACCTCACAAATAAAGTTAACATCTTATAAGATATAGTTATATGCCGTCAGTGTTTGATTTTGCAATGATTTCACTGTTTGGATGTGTTTTTCTATTTGTGTCTTTTGTTGTGCACATTCAGCAAGTATACGGCTGTTTTCTGATTTTTTTCAATTTTCTACTGTCCCATAACATAAACCTCACAAATAAAGTTAAAATCTTATAAGATATAGTTATATGCCGTCAGTGTTTGATTTTGCAATGATTTCACTATTTAGATGTGTTTTTCTATTTGTGTCTGTTTTTGTGCACATTCAGCAAGTATACGGCTGTTTTCTGATTTTTTTCAATTTTCTACTGTCCCATAACATAAACCTCACAAATAAAGTTAAAATCTTATAAGATATACTTCTGTAACCTCAGTGTTTGATTTTGCAATGATTTCACTGTTTGGATGTGTTTTTCTATTTGTGTCTGTTTTGTGCACATTCAGCAAGTATACGGCTGTTTTCTGATTTTTTTCAATTTTCTACTGTCCCATAACATAAACCTCACAAATAAAGTTAAAATCTTATAAGATATAGTTATATGCCTTCAGTGTTTGATTTTGCAATGATTTCACTGTTTGGATGTGTTTTTCTATTTGTGTCTGTTTTTGTGCACATTCAGCAAGTATACGGCTGTTTTCTGATTTTTTTCAATTTTCTACTGTCCCATAACATAAACCTCACAAATAAAGTTAACATCTTATAAGATATACTTCTGTAACCTCAGTGTTAGATTTTGCAATGATTTCACTGTTTGGATGTGCTTTTCTATTTGTGTCTGTTTTGTGCACATTCAGCAAGTATACGGCTGTTTTCTGATTTTTATCAATTTTCTACTGTCCCATAACATAAACCTCACAAATGAAGTTAACATCTTATAAGATATAGTTATATGCCTTCAGTGTTTGATTTTGCAATGATTTCACTGTTTGGATGTGTTTTTCTATTTGTGTCTGTTTTTGTGCACATTCAGCAAGTATACGGATGTTTTCTGATTTTTTTCAATTTTCGAATGTCCCATAACATAAACCTCACAAATAAAGTTAAAATCTTATAAGATATAGTTATATGCCTTCAGTGTTTGATTTTGCAATGATTTCACTGTTTGGATGTGTTTTTCTATTTGTGTCTGTTTTTGTGCGCATTCAGCAAGTATACGGCTGTTTCTGATTTTTTTCAATTTTCTACTGTCCCATAACATAAACCTCACAAATAAAGTTAAAATCTTATAAGATATAGTTATATGCCTTCAGTGTTTGATTTTGCAATGATTTCACTGTTTGGATGTGTTTTTCTATTTGTGTCTGTTTTTGTGCACATTCAGCAAGTATACGGCTGTTTTCTGATTTTTTTCAATTTTCGAATGTCCCATAACATAAACCTCACAAATAAAGTTAACATCTTATAAGATATACTTCTGTAACCTCAGTGTTTGATTTTGCAATGATTTCACTGTTTGGATGTGTTTTTCTATTTGTGTCTTTTGTTGTGCACATTCAGCAAGTATACGGCTGTTTTCTGATTTTTTTCAATTTTCTACTGTCCCATAACATAAACCTCACAAATAAAGTTAAAATCTTATAAGATATAGTTATATGCCGTCAGTGTTTGATTTTGCAATGATTTCACTATTTAGATGTGTTTTTCTATTTGTGTCTGTTTTTGTGCACATTCAGCAAGTATACGGCTGTTTTCTGATTTTTTTCAATTTTCTACTGTCGCATAACATAAACCTCACAAATAAAGTTAACATCTTATAAGATATAGTTATATGCCTTCAGTGTCTGATTTTGCAATGATTTCACTGTTTGGATGTGTTTTTCTATTTGTGTCTGTTTTTGTGCACATTCGGCAAGTATACGGCTGTTTTCTGATTTTTTTCAATTTTCTACTGTCCCATAACATAAACCTCACAAATAAAGTTAAAATCTTATAAGATATAGTTATATGCCTTCAGGGTTTGATTTTGCAATGATTTCACTGTTTGGATGTGTTTTTCTATTTGTGTCTTTTGTTGTGCACATTCAGCAAGTGTACGGCTGTTTTCTGATTTTTTTCAATTTTCTACTGTCCCATAACATAAACCTCACAAATAAAGTTCACATCTTATAAGATATAGTTATATGCCTTCAGTGTTTGATTTTGCAATGATTTCACTGTTTGGATGTGTATTTCTATTTGTGTCTTTTGTTGTGCACATTCAGCAAGTATACGGCTGTTTTCTGATTTTTTTCAATTTTCTACTGTCCCATAACATAAACCTCACAAATAAAGTTAAAATCTTATAAGATATAGTTATATGCCGTCAGTGTTTGATTTTGCAATGATTTCACTGTTTGGATGTGTTTTTCTATTTGTGTCTGTTTTTGTGCGCATTCAGCAAGTATACGGCTGTTTTCTGATTTTTTTCAATTTTCTACTGTCGCATAACATAAACCTCACAAATAAAGTTAACATCTTATAAGATATAGTTATATGCCTTCAGTGTCTGATTTTGCAATGATTTCACTGTTTGGATGTGTTTTTCTATTTGTGTCTGTTTTTGTGCACATTCGGCAAGTATACGGCTGTTTTCTGATTTTTTTCAATTTTCTACTGTCCCATAACATAAACCTCACAAATAAAGTTAAAATCGTATAAGATATAGTTATATGCCTTCAGTGTTTGATTTTGCAATGATTTCACTGTTTGGATGTGTTTTTCTATTTGTGTCTTTTGTTGTGCACATTCAGCAAGTATACGGCTGTTTTCTGATTTTTTTCAATTTTCTACTGTCCCATAAGATAAACCTCACAAATAAAGTTAAAATCTTATAAGATATACTTCTGTAACCTCAGTGTTTGATTTTGCAATGATTTCACTGTTTGGATGTGTTTTTCTATTTGTGTCTGTTTTGTGCACATTCAGCAAGTATATGGCTGTTTTCTGATTTTTTTCAATTTTCTACTGTCCCATAACATAAACCTCACAAATAAAGTTAACATCTTATAAGATATAGTTATATGCCGTCAGTGTTTGATTTTGCAATGATTTCACTGTTTGGATGTGTTTTTCTATTTGTGTCTGTTTTTGTGCTCATTCAGCAAGTATACGGCTGTTTTCTGATTTTTTTCAATTTTCTACTGTCCCATAACATAAACCTCACAAATAAAGTTAACATCTTATAAGATATAGTTATATGCCTTCAGTGTTTGATTTTGCAATGATTTCACTGTTTGGATGTGTTTTTCTATTTGTGTCTGTTTTTGTGCGCATTCAGCAAGTATACGGCTGTTTTCTGATTTTTTTCAATTTTCTACTGTCCCATAACATAAACCTCACAAATAAAGTTAACATCTTATAAGATATAGTTATATGCCGTCAGTGTTTGATTTTGCAATGATTTCACTGTTTGGATGTGTTTTTCTATTTGTGTCTTTTGTTGTGCACATTCAGCAAGTATACGGCTGTTTTCTGGTTTTTTTCAATTTTCTACTGTCCCATAACATAAACCTCACAAATAAAGTTAAAATCTTATGAGATATAGTTATATGCCTTCAGTGTTAGATTTTGCAATGATTTCACTGTTTGGATGTGTTTTTCTATTTGTGTCTGTTTTGTGCACATTCAGCAAGTATACGGCTGTTTTCTGATTTTTTTCAATTTTCTCCTCGCCCATAACATAAACCTCACAAATAAAGTTAACATCTTATAAGATATAGTTATATGCCGTCAGTGTTTGATTTTGCAATGATTTCACTGTTTGGATGTGTTTTTCTATTTGTGTCTTTTGTTGTGCACATTCAGCAAGTATACGGCTGTTTTCTGGTTTTTTTCAATTTTCTACTGTCCCATAACATAAACCTCACAAATAAAGTTAAAATCTTATGAGATATAGTTATATGCCTTCAGTGTTTGATTTTGCAATGATTTCACTGTTTGGATGTGTTTTTCTATTTGTGTCTGTTTTGTGCACATTCAGCAAGTATACGGCTGTTTTCTGATTTTTTTCAATTTTCTCCTCGCCCATAACATAAACCTCACAAATAAAGTTAACATCTTATAAGATATACTTCTGTAACCTCAGTGTTTGATTTTGCAATGATTTCACTGTTTGGATGTGTTTTTCTATTTGTGTCTTTTGTTGTGCACATTCAGCAAGTATACGGCTGTTTTCTGATTTTTTTCAATTTTCTACTGTCCCATAACATAAACCTCACAAATAAAGTTAACATCTTATAAGATATACTTCTGTAACCTCAGTGTTTGATTTTGCAATGATTTCACTGTTTGGATGTGTTTTTCTATTTGTGTCTTTTGTTGTGCACATTCAGCAAGTATACGGCTGTTTTCTGATTTTTTTCAATTTTCTACTGTCCCATAAGATAAACCTCACAAATAAAGTTAAAATCTTATAAGATATACTTCTGTAACCTCAGTGTTTGATTTTGCAATGATTTCACTGTTTGGATGTGTTTTTCTATTTGTGTCTGTTTTTGTGCTCATTCAGCAAGTATACGGCTGTTTTCTGATTTTTTTCAATTTTCTACTGTCCCATAACATAAACCTCACAAATAAAGTTAAAATCTTATAAGATATAGTTATATGCCTTCAGTGTTTGATTTTGCAATGATTTCACTGTTTGGATGTGTTTTTCTATTTGTGTCTGTTTTTGTGCGCATTCAGCAAGTATACGGCTGTTTTCTGATTTTTTTCAATTTTCTACTGTCCCATAACATAAACCTCACAAATAAAGTTAACATCTTATAAGATATAGTTATATGCCGTCAGTGTTTGATTTTGCAATGATTTCACTGTTTGGATGTGTTTTTCTATTTGTGTCTTTTGTTGTGCACATTCAGCAAGTATACGGCTGTTTTCTGATTTTTTTTCAATTTTCTACTGTCCCATAACATAAACCTCACAAATAAAGTTAACATCTTATAAGATATACTTCTGTACACTCAGTGTTTGATTTTGCAATGATTTCACTGTTTGGATGTGTTTTTCTATTTGTGTCTTTTGTTGTGCATATTCAGCAAGTGTACGGCTGTTTTCTGATTTTTTTCAAATTTCTACTGTCCCATAACATAAACCTCACAAATAAAGTTAAAATCTTATAAGATATAGTTATATGCCTTCAGTGTTTGATTTTGCAATGATTTCACTGTTTGGATGTGTTTTTCTATTTGTGTCTTTTGTTGTGCACATTCAGCAAGTATACGGCTGTTTTCTGATTTTTTTCAGTTTTCTACTGTCCCATAACATAAACCTCACAAATAAAGTTAACATCTTATAAGATATACTTCTGTACCCTCAGTGTTTGATTTTGCAATGATTTCACTGTTTGGATGTGTTTTTCTATTTGTGTCTTTTGTTGTGCACATTCAGCAAGTATACGGCTGTTTTCTGATTTTTTTCAGTTTTCTACTGTCCCATAACATAAACCTCACAAATAAAGTTAAAATCTTATAAGATATAGTTATATGCCTTCAGTGTTTGATTTTGCAATGATTTCACTGTTTGGATGTGTTTTTCTATTTGTGTCTGTTTTTGTGCACATTCAGCAAGTATACGGCTGTTTTCTGATTTTTTTCAATTTTCTACTGTCCCATAACATAAACCTCACAAATAAAGTTAACATCTTATAAGATATACTTCTGTAACCTCAGTGTTAGATTTTGCAATGATTTCACTGTTTGGATGTGCTTTTCTATTTGTGTCTGTTTTGTGCACATTCAGCAAGTATACGGCTGTTTTCTGATTTTTATCAATTTTCTACTGTCCCATAACATAAACCTCACAAATGAAGTTAACATCTTATAAGATATAGTTATATGCCTTCAGTGTTTGATTTTGCAATGATTTCACTGTTTGGATGTGTTTTTCTATTTGTGTCTGTTTTTGTGCACATTCAGCAAGTATACGGATGTTTTCTGATTTTTTTCAATTTTCGAATGTCCCATAACATAAACCTCACAAATAAAGTTAAAATCTTATAAGATATAGTTATATGCCTTCAGTGTTTGATTTTGCAATGATTTCACTGTTTGGATGTGTTTTTCTATTTGTGTCTTTTGTTGTGCACATTCAGCAAGTATACGGCTGTTTTCTGATTTTTTTCAATTTTCTACTGTCCCATAACATAAACCTCACAAATAAAGTTAACATCTTATAAGATATAGTTATATGCCTTCAGTGTTTGATTTTGCAATGATTTCACTGTTTGGATGTGTTTTTCTATTTGTGTCTGTTTTTGTGCGCATTCAGCAAGTATACGGCTGTTTTCTGATTTTTTTCAATTTTCTACTGTCCCATAACATAAACCTCACAAATAAAGTTAAAATCTTATAAGATATAGTTATATGCCTTCAGTGTTTGATTTTGCAATGATTTCACTGTTTGGATGTGTTTTTCTATTTGTGTCTGTTTTTGTGCACATTCAGCAAGTATACGGCTGTTTTCTGATTTTTTTCAATTTTCGAATGTCCCATAACATAAACCTCACAAATAAAGTTAACATCTTATAAGATATACTTCTGTAACCTCAGTGTTTGATTTTGCAATGATTTCACTGTTTGGATGTGTTTTTCTATTTGTGTCTTTTGTTGTGCACATTCAGCAAGTATACGGCTGTTTTCTGATTTTTTTCAATTTTCTACTGTCCCATAACATAAACCTCACAAATAAAGTTAAAATCTTATAAGATATACTTCTGTAACCTCAGTGTTTGATTTTGCAATGATTTCACTGTTTGGATGTGTTTTTCTATTTGTGTCTGTTTTGTGCACATTCAGCAAGTATACGGCTGTTTTCTGATTTTTTTCAATTTTCTACTGTCCCATAACATAAACCTCACAAATAAAGTTAACATCTTATAAGATATAGTTATATGCCTTCAGTGTCTGATTTTGCAATGATTTCACTGTTTGGATGTGTTTTTCTATTTGTGTCTGTTTTTGTGCACATTCGGCAAGTATACGGCTGTTTTCTGATTTTTTTCAATTTTCTACTGTCCCATAACATAAACCTCACAAATAAAGTTAACATCTTATAAGATATAGTTATATGCCTTCAGTGTTTGATTTTGCAATGATTTCACTGTTTGGATGTGTTTTTCTATTTGTGTCTGTTTTTGTGCACATTCAGCAAGTATACGGATGTTTTCTGATTTTTTTCAATTTTCGAATGTCCCATAACATAAACCTCACAAATAAAGTTAAAATCTTATAAGATATAGTTATATGCCTTCAGTGTTTGATTTTGCAATGATTTCACTGTTTGGATGTGTTTTTCTATTTGTGTCTTTTGTTGTGCACATTCAGCAAGTATACGGCTGTTTTCTGATTTTTTTCAATTTTCTATTGTTCCATAACATAAACCTCACAAATAAAGTAAACATCTTATAAGATATACTTCTGTAACCTCAGTGTTTGATTTTGCAATGATTTCACTGTTTGGATGTGTTTTTCTATTTGTGTCTGTTTTTGTGCGCATTCAGCAAGTATACGGCTGTTTTCTGATTTTTTTCAATTTTCTACTGTCCCGTAACATAAACCTCACAAATAAAGTTAACATCTTATAAGATATAGTTATATGCCTTCAGTGTTTGATTTTGCAATGATTTCACTGTTTGGATGTGTTTTTCTATTTGTGTCTGTTTTTGTGCCCATTCAGCAAGTATACGGCTGTTTTCTGTTTTTTTTCAATTTTCTACTGTCCCATAACATAAACCTCACAAATAAAGTTAACATCTTATAAGATATACTTCTGTACCCTCAGTGTTTGATTTTGCAATGATTTCACTGTTTGGATGTGTTTTTCTATTTGTGTCTGTTTTTGTGCGCATTCAGCAAGTATACGGCTGTTTTCTGATTTTTTTCAATTTTCTACTGTCCCATAACATATACCTCACAAATAAAGTTAAAATCTTATAAGATATAGTTATATGCCTTCAGTGTTTGATTTTGCAATGATTTCACTGTTTGGATGTGTTTTTCTATTTGTGTCTTTTGTTGTGCACATTCAGCAAGTATACGGCTGTTTTCTGATTTTTTTCAATTTTCTATTGTTCCATAACATAAACCTCACAAATAAAGTTAACATCTTATAAGATATACTTCTGTAACCTCAGTGTTTGATTTTGCAATGATTTCACTGTTTGGATGTGTTTTTCTATTTGTGTCTGTTTTTGTGCGCATTCAGCAAGTATACGGCTGTTTTCTGATTTTTTTCAATTTTCTACTGTCCCGTAACATAAACCTCACAAATAAAGTTAACATCTTATAAGATATAGTTATATGCCTTCAGTGTTTGATTTTGCAATGATTTCACTGTTTGGATGTGTTTTTCTATTTGTGTCTGTTTTTGTGCCCATTCAGCAAGTATACGGCTGTTTTCTGATTTTTTTCAATTTTCTACTGTCCCGTAACATAAACCTCACAAATAAAGTTAAAATCTTATAAGATATAGTTATATGCCTTCAGTGTTTGATTTTGCAATGATTTCACTGTTTGGATGTGTTTTTCTATTTGTGTCTGTTTTTGTGCACATTCAGCAAGTATACGGCTGTTTTCTGTTTTTTTTCAATTTTCTACTGTCCCATAACATAAACCTCACAAATAAAGTTAACATCTTATAAGATATAGTTATATGCCTTCAGTGTTTGATTTTGCAATGATTTCACTGTTTGGATGTGTTTTTCTATTTGTGTCTGTTTTTGTGCACATTCAGCAAGTATACGGCTGTTTTCTGTTTTTTTTCAATTTTCTACTGTCCCATAACATAAACCTCACAAATAAAGTTAAAATCTTATAAGATATAGTTATATGCCTTCAGTGTTTGATTTTGCAATGATTTCACTGTTTGGATGTGTTTTTCTATTTGTGTCTTTTGTTGTGCACATTCAGCAAGTATACGGCTGTTTTCTGATTTTTTTCAATTTTCTATTGTTCCATAACATAAACCTCACAAATAAAGTTAACATCTTATAAGATATACTTCTGTAACCTCAGTGTTTGATTTTGCAATGATTTCACTGTTTGGATGTGTTTTTCTATTTGTGTCTGTTTTTGTGCACATTCAGCAAGTATACGGCTGTTTTCTGATTTTTTTCAATTTTCTACTGTTCCATAAAATAAACCTCACAAATAAAGTTAACATCTTATAAGATATACTTCTGTAACCTCAGTGTTTGATTTTGCAATGATTTCACTGTTTGGATGTGTTTTTCTATTTGTGTCTTTTGTTGTGCACATTCAGCAAGTATACGGCTGTTTTCTGATTTTTTTCAATTTTCTATTGTTCCATAACAATAAACCTCACAAATAAAGTTAACATCTTATAAGATATACTTCTGTAACCTCAGTGTTTGATTTTGCAATGATTTCACTGTTTGATGTGTTTTTCTATTTGTGTCTGTTTTTGTGCGCATTCAGCAAGTATACGGCTGTTTTCTGATTTTTTTCAATTTTCTACTGTCTCCATAACATATACCTCACAAATAAAGTTAAAATCTTATAAGATATAGTTATATGCCTTCAGTGTTTGATTTTGCAATGATTTCACTGTTTGGATGTGTTTTTCTATTTGTGTCTGTTTTTGTGCACATTCAGCAAGTATACGGCTGTTTTCTGATTTTTTTCAATTTTCTACTGTTCCATAAGATAAACCTCACAAATAAAGTTAACATCTTATAAGATATACTTCTGTAACCTCAGTGTTTGATTTTGCAATGATTTCACTGTTTGGATGTGTTTTTCTATTTGTGTCTTTTGTTGTGCACATTCAGCAAGTATACGGCTGTTTTCTGATTTTTTTCAATTTTCTATTGTTCCATAACATAAACCTCACAAATAAAGTTAACATCTTATAAGATATACTTCTGTAACCTCAGTGTTTGATTTTGCAATGATTTCACTGTTTGGATGTGTTTTACTATTTGTGTCTGTTTTTGTGCACATTCAGCAAGTATACGGCTGTTTTCAGATTTTTTTTCAATTTTCTACTGTCCCATAACATAAACCTCACAAATAAAGTTAAAATCTTATAAGATATAGTTATATGCCTTCAGTGTTTGATTTTGCAATGATTTCACTGTTTGGATGTGTTTTTCTATTTGTGTCTGTTTTGTGCACATTCAGCAAGTATACGGCTGTTTTCTGATTTTTTTCAATTTTCTACTGTCCCATAACATAAACCTCACGAATAAAGTTAACATCTTATAAGATATACTTCTGTACCCTCAGTGTTTGATTTTGCAATGATTTCACTGTTTGGATGTGTTTTACTATTTGTGTCTGTTTTTGTGCACATTCAGCAAGTATACGGCTGTTTTCTGTTTTTTTTCAATTTTCTACTGTCCCATAACATAAACCTCACAAATAAAGTTAACATCTTATAAGATATAGTTATATGCCTTCAGTGTTTGATTTTGCAATGATTTCACTGTTTGGATGTGTTTTTCTATTTGTGTCTGTTTTTGTGCGCATTCAGCAAGTATACGGCTGTTTTCTGATTTTTTTCAATTTTCTACTGTCCCGTAACATAAACCTCACAAATAAAGTTAAAATCTTATAAGATATAGTTATATGCCTTCAGTGTTTGATTTTGCAATGATTTCACTGTTTGGATGTGTTTTTCTATTTGTGTCTGTTTTTGTGCACATTCAGCAAGTATACGGCTGTTTTCTGTTTTTTTTCAATTTTCTACTGTCCCATAACATAAACCTCACAAATAAAGTTAACATCTTATAAGATATACTTCTGTAACCTCAGTGTTTGATTTTGCAATGATTTCACTGTTTGGATGTGTTTTTCTATTTGTGTCTGTTTTTGTGCACATTCAGCAAGTATACGGCTGTTTTCAGATTTTTTTTCAATTTTCTACTGTCCCATAACATAAACCTCACAAATAAAGTTAAAATCTTATAAGATATAGTTATATGCCTTCAGTGTTTGATTTTGCAATGATTTCACTGTTTGGATGTGTTTTTCTATTTGTGTCTGTTTTGTGCACATTCAGCAAGTATACGGCTGTTTTCTGATTTTTTTCAATTTTCTACTGTCCCATAACATAAACCTCACGAATAAAGTTAACATCTTATAAGATATACTTCTGTACCCTCAGTGTTTGATTTTGCAATGATTTCACTGTTTGGATGTGTTTTTCTATTTGTGTCTGTTTTTGTGCACATTCAGCAAGTATACGGCTGTTTTCAGATTTTTTTCAATTTTCTACCGTCCCATAACATAAACCTCACAAATAAAGTTAAAATCTTATAAGATATAGTTATATGCCTTCAGTGTTTGATTTTGCAATGATTTCACTGTTTGGATGTGTTTTTCTATTTGTGTCTGTTTTTGTGCACATTCAGCAAGTATACGGCTGTTTTCTGATTTTTTTCAATTTTCTACTGTCCCATAACATAAACCTCACGAATAAAGTTAACATCTTATAAGATATACTTCTGTACCCTCAGTGTTTGATTTTGCAATGATTTCACTGTTTGGATGTGTTTTTCTATTTGTGTCTGTTTTTGTGCACATTCAGCAAGTATACGGCTGTTTTCAGATTTTTTTCAATTTTCTACTGTCCCATAACATAAACCTCACAAATAAAGTTAAAATCTTATAAGATATAGTTATATGCCTTCAGTGTTTGATTTTGCAATGATTTCACTGTTTGGATGTGTTTTTCTATTTGTGTCTGTTTTTGTGCACATTCAGCAAGTATACGGCTGTTTTCTGATTTTTTTCAATTTTCTACTGTCCCATAACATAAACCTCACGAATAAAGTTAACATCTTATAAGATATACTTCTGTACCCTCAGTGTTTGATTTTGCAATGATTTCACTGTTTGGATGTGTTTTACTATTTGTGTCTGTTTTTGTGCACATTCAGCAAGTATACGGCTGTTTTCTGTTTTTTTTCAATTTTCTACTGTCCCATAACATAAACCTCACAAATAAAGTTAACATCTTATAAGATATAGTTATATGCCTTCAGTGTTTGATTTTGCAATGATTTCACTGTTTGGATGTGTTTTTCTATTTGTGTCTGTTTTTGTGCGCATTCAGCAAGTATACGGCTGTTTTCTGATTTTTTTCAATTTTCTACTGTCCCGTAACATAAACCTCACAAATAAAGTTAACATCTTATAAGATATAGTTATATGCCTTCAGTGTTTGATTTTGCAATGATTTCACTGTTTGGATGTGTTTTTCTATTTGTGTCTGTTTTTGTGCCCATTCAGCAAGTATACGGCTGTTTTCTGTTTTTTTTCAATTTTCTACTGTCCCATAACATAAACCTCACAAATAAAGTTAACATCTTATAAGATATACTTCTGTAACCTCAGTGTTTGATTTTGCAATGATTTCACTGTTTGGATGTGTTTTTCTATTTGTGTCTGTTTTTGTGCACATTCAGCAAGTATACGGCTGTTTTCTGATTTTTTTCAATTTTCTACTGTTCCATAAAATAAACCTCACAAATAAAGTTAACATCTTATAAGATATACTTCTGTAACCTCAGTGTTTGATTTTGCAATGATTTCACTGTTTGGATGTGTTTTTCTATTTGTGTCTTTTGTTGTGCACATTCAGCAAGTATACGGCTGTTTTCTGATTTTTTTCAATTTTCTATTGTTCCATAACATAAACCTCACAAATAAAGTTAACATCTTATAAGATATACTTCTGTAACCTCAGTGTTTGATTTTGCAATGATTTCACTGTTTGGATGTGTTTTTCTATTTGTGTCTGTTTTTGTGCGCATTCAGCAAGTATACGGCTGTTTTCTGATTTTTTTCAATTTTCTACTGTCCCATAACATATACCTCACAAATAAAGTTAAAATCTTATAAGATATAGTTATATGCCTTCAGTGTTTGATTTTGCAATGATTTCACTGTTTGGATGTGTTTTTCTATTTGTGTCTGTTTTTGTGCACATTCAGCAAGTATACGGCTGTTTTCTGATTTTTTTCAATTTTCTACTGTTCCATAAGATAAACCTCACAAATAAAGTTAACATCTTATAAGATATACTTCTGTACCCTCAGTGTTTGATTTTGCAATGATTTCACTGTTTGGATGTGTTTTTCTATTTGTGTCTGTTTTTGTGCACATTCAGCAAGTATACGGCTGTTTTCAGATTTTTTTCAATTTTCTACCGTCCCATAACATAAACCTCACAAATAAAGTTAAAATCTTATAAGATATAGTTATATGCCTTCAGTGTTTGATTTTGCAATGATTTCACTGTTTGGATGTGTTTTTCTATTTGTGTCTGTTTTTGTGCACATTCAGCAAGTATACGGCTGTTTTCTGATTTTTTTCAATTTTCTACTGTCCCATAACATAAACCTCACGAATAAAGTTAACATCTTATAAGATATACTTCTGTACCCTCAGTGTTTGATTTTGCAATGATTTCACTGTTTGGATGTGTTTTACTATTTGTGTCTGTTTTTGTGCACATTCAGCAAGTATACGGCTGTTTTCTGTTTTTTTTCAATTTTCTACTGTCCCATAACATAAACCTCACAAATAAAGTTAACATCTTATAAGATATAGTTATATGCCTTCAGTGTTTGATTTTGCAATGATTTCACTGTTTGGATGTGTTTTTCTATTTGTGTCTGTTTTTGTGCGCATTCAGCAAGTATACGGCTGTTTTCTGATTTTTTTCAATTTTCTACTGTCCCGTAACATAAACCTCACAAATAAAGTTAAAATCTTATAAGATATAGTTATATGCCTTCAGTGTTTGATTTTGCAATGATTTCACTGTTTGGATGTGTTTTTCTATTTGTGTCTGTTTTTGTGCACATTCAGCAAGTATACGGCTGTTTTCTGTTTTTTTTCAATTTTCTACTGTCCCATAACATAAACCTCACAAATAAAGTTAACATCTTATAAGATATACTTCTGTAACCTCAGTGTTTGATTTTGCAATGATTTCACTGTTTGGATGTGTTTTTCTATTTGTGTCTTTTGTTGTGCACATTCAGCAAGTATACGGCTGTTTTCTGATTTTTTTCAATTTTCTACTGTCCCATAACATAAACCTCACGAATAAAGTTAACATCTTATAAGATATACTTCTGTACCCTCAGTGTTTGATTTTGCAATGATTTCACTGTTTGGATGTGTTTTTCTATTTGTGTCTGTTTTTGTGCACATTCAGCAAGTATACGGCTGTTTTCAGATTTTTTTCAATTTTCTACCGTCCCATAACATAAACCTCACAAATAAAGTTAAAATCTTATAAGATATAGTTATATGCCTTCAGTGTTTGATTTTGCAATGATTTCACTGTTTGGATGTGTTTTTCTATTTGTGTCTGTTTTTGTGCACATTCAGCAAGTATACGGCTGTTTTCTGATTTTTTTCAATTTTCTACTGTCCCATAACATAAACCTCACAAATAAAGTTAAAATCTTATAAGATATACTTCTGTACCCTCAGTGTTTGATTTTGCAATGATTTCACTGTTTGGATGTGTTTTTCTATTTGTGTCTGTTTTTGTGCACATTCAGCAAGTATACGGCTGTTTTCTGATTTTTTTCAATTTTCTACTGTTGCATAACATAAACCTCACAAATAAAGTTAACATCTTATAAGATATAGTTATATGCCTTCAGTGTTTGATTTTGCAATGATTTCACTGTTTGGATGTGTTTTTCTATTTGTGTCTGTTTTTGTGCACATTCAGCAAGTATACGGCTGTTTTCTGATTTTTTTCAATTTTCTACTGTCCCATAACATAAACCTCACAAATAAAGTTAAAATCTTATAAGATATAGTTATATGCCTTCAGTGTTTGATTTTGCAATGATTTCACTGTTTGGATGTGTTTTTCTATTTGTGTCTGTTTTTGTGCACATTAAGCAAGTATACGGCTTTTTTCTGATTTTTTTCAATTTTCTACTGTCCCATAACATAAACCTCAAAAATAAAGTAAACATCTTATAAGATATACTTCTGTACCCTCAGTGTTTGATTTTGCAATGATTTCACTGTTTGGATGTGTTTTTCTATTTGTGTCTGTTTTTGTGCGCATTCAGCAAGTATACGGCTGTTTTCTGATTTTTTTCAATTTTCTACTGTCCCATAACATATACCTCACAAATAAAGTTAAAATCTTATAAGATATAGTTATATGCCTTCAGTGTTTGATTTTGCAATGATTTCACTGTTTGGATGTGTTTTTCTATTTGTGTCTTTTGTTGTGCACATTCAGCAAGTATACGGCTGTTTTCTGATTTTTTTCAATTTTCTATTGTTCCATAACATAAACCTCACAAATAAAGTTAACATCTTATAAGATATACTTCTGTAACCTCAGTGTTTGATTTTGCAATGATTTCACTGTTTGGATGTGTTTTTCTATTTGTGTCTGTTTTTGTGCACATTCAGCAAGTATACGGCTGTTTTCTGATTTTTTTCAATTTTCTACTGTTCCATAAAATAAACCTCACAAATAAAGTTAACATCTTATAAGATATACTTCTGTAACCTCAGTGTTTGATTTTGCAATGATTTCACTGTTTGGATGTGTTTTTCTATTTGTGTCTTTTGTTGTGCACATTCAGCAAGTATACGGCTGTTTTCTGATTTTTTTCAATTTTCTATTGTTCCATAACATAAACCTCACAAATAAAGTTAACATCTTATAAGATATACTTCTGTAACCTCAGTGTTTGATTTTGCAATGATTTCACTGTTTGGATGTGTTTTACTATTTGTGTCTGTTTTTGTGCACATTCAGCAAGTATATGGCTGTTTTCTGTTTTTTTTCAATTTTCTACTGTCCCATAACATAAACCTCACAAATAAAGTTAACATCTTATAAGATATAGTTATATGCCTTCAGTGTTTGATTTTGCAATGATTTCACTGTTTGGATGTGTTTTTCTATTTGTGTCTGTTTTTGTGCACATTCAGCAAGTATACGGCTGTTTTCTGATTTTTTTCAATTTTCTACTGTCCCATAACATAAACCTCACAAATACAGTTAACATCTTATAAGATATACTTCTGTAACCTCAGTGTTTGATTTTGCAATGATTTCACTGTTTGGATGTGTTTTTCTATTTGTGTCTGTTTTTGTGCGCATTCAGCAAGTATACGGCTGTTTTCTGATTTTTTTCAATTTTCTACTGTCCCATAACATATACCTCACAAATAAAGTTAAAATCTTATAAGATATAGTTATATGCCTTCAGTGTTTGATTTTGCAATGATTTCACTGTTTGGATGTGTTTTTCTATTTGTGTCTGTTTTTGTGCACATTCAGCAAGTATACGGCTGTTTTCTGATTTTTTTCAATTTTCTACTGTTCCATAAAATAAACCTCACAAATAAAGTTAACATCTTATAAGATATACTTCTGTAACCTCAGTGTTTGATTTTGCAATGATTTCACTGTTTGGATGTGTTTTTCTATTTGTGTCTTTTGTTGTGCACATTCAGCAAGTATACGGCTGTTTTCTGATTTTTTTCAATTTTCTATTGTTCCATAACATAAACCTCACAAATAAAGTTAACATCTTATAAGATATACTTCTGTAACCTCAGTGTTTGATTTTGCAATGATTTCACTGTTTGGATGTGTTTTACTATTTGTGTCTGTTTTTGTGCACATTCAGCAAGTATACGGCTGTTTTTTTTTTTTTTCAATTTTCTACTGTCCCATAACATAAACCTCACAAATAAAGTTAACATCTTATAAGATATAGTTATATGCCTTCAGTGTTTGATTTTGCAATGATTTCACTGTTTGGATGTGTTTTTCTATTTGTGTCTGTTTTTGTGCACATTCAGCAAGTATACGGCTGTTTTCAGATTTTTTTTCAATTTTCTACTGTCCCATAACATAAACCTCACAAATAAAGTTAAAATCTTATAAGATATAGTTATATGCCTTCAGTGTTTGATTTTGCAATGATTTCACTGTTTGGATGTGTTTTTCTATTTGTGTCTGTTTTGTGCACATTCAGCAAGTATACGGCTGTTTTCTGATTTTTTTCAATTTTCTACTGTCCCATAACATAAACCTCACGAATAAAGTTAACATCTTATAAGATATACTTCTGTACCCTCAGTGTTTGATTTTGCAATGATTTCACTGTTTGGATGTGTTTTTCTATTTGTGTCTGTTTTTGTGCACATTCAGCAAGTATACGGCTGTTTTCAGATTTTTTTCAATTTTCTACCGTCCCATAACATAAACCTCACAAATAAAGTTAAAATCTTATAAGATATAGTTATATGCCTTCAGTGTTTGATTTTGCAATGATTTCACTGTTTGGATGTGTTTTTCTATTTGTGTCTGTTTTTGTGCACATTCAGCAAGTATACGGCTGTTTTCTGATTTTTTTCAATTTTCTACTGTCCCATAACATAAACCTCACAAATAAAGTTAAAATCTTATAAGATATACTTCTGTACCCTCAGTGTTTGATTTTGCAATGATTTCACTGTTTGGATGTGTTTTTCTATTTGTGTCTGTTTTTGTGCACATTCAGCAAGTATACGGCTGTTTTCTGATTTTTTTCAATTTTCTACTGTTGCATAACATAAACCTCACAAATAAAGTTAACATCTTATAAGATATAGTTATATGCCTTCAGTGTTTGATTTTGCAATGATTTCACTGTTTGGATGTGTTTTTCTATTTGTGTCTGTTTTTGTGCACATTCAGCAAGTATACGGCTGTTTTCTGATTTTTTTCAATTTTCTACTGTCCCATAACATAAACCTCACAAATAAAGTTAAAATCTTATAAGATATAGTTATATGCCTTCAGTGTTTGATTTTGCAATGATTTCACTGTTTGGATGTGTTTTTCTATTTGTGTCTGTTTTTGTGCACATTAAGCAAGTATACGGCTTTTTTCTGATTTTTTTCAATTTTCTACTGTCCCATAACATAAACCTCAAAAATAAAGTAAACATCTTATAAGATATACTTCTGTACCCTCAGTGTTTGATTTTGCAATGATTTCACTGTTTGGATGTGTTTTTCTATTTGTGTCTGTTTTTGTGCGCATTCAGCAAGTATACGGCTGTTTTCTGATTTTTTTCAATTTTCTACTGTCCCATAACATATACCTCACAAATAAAGTTAAAATCTTATAAGATATAGTTATATGCCTTCAGTGTTTGATTTTGCAATGATTTCACTGTTTGGATGTGTTTTTCTATTTGTGTCTTTTGTTGTGCACATTCAGCAAGTATACGGCTGTTTTCTGATTTTTTTCAATTTTCTATTGTTCCATAACATAAACCTCACAAATAAAGTTAACATCTTATAAGATATACTTCTGTAACCTCAGTGTTTGATTTTGCAATGATTTCACTGTTTGGATGTGTTTTTCTATTTGTGTCTGTTTTTGTGCACATTCAGCAAGTATACGGCTGTTTTCTGATTTTTTTCAATTTTCTACTGTTCCATAAAATAAACCTCACAAATAAAGTTAACATCTTATAAGATATACTTCTGTAACCTCAGTGTTTGATTTTGCAATGATTTCACTGTTTGGATGTGTTTTTCTATTTGTGTCTTTTGTTGTGCACATTCAGCAAGTATACGGCTGTTTTCTGATTTTTTTCAATTTTCTATTGTTCCATAACATAAACCTCACAAATAAAGTTAACATCTTATAAGATATACTTCTGTAACCTCAGTGTTTGATTTTGCAATGATTTCACTGTTTGGATGTGTTTTACTATTTGTGTCTGTTTTTGTGCACATTCAGCAAGTATACGGCTGTTTTCTGTTTTTTTTCAATTTTCTACTGTCCCATAACATAAACCTCACAAATAAAGTTAACATCTTATAAGATATAGTTATATGCCTTCAGTGTTTGATTTTGCAATGATTTCACTGTTTGGATGTGTTTTTCTATTTGTGTCTGTTTTTGTGCACATTCAGCAAGTATACGGCTGTTTTCTGATTTTTTTCAATTTTCTACTGTCCCATAACATAAACCTCACAAATACAGTTAACATCTTATAAGATATACTTCTGTAACCTCAGTGTTTGATTTTGCAATGATTTCACTGTTTGGATGTGTTTTTCTATTTGTGTCTGTTTTTGTGCGCATTCAGCAAGTATACGGCTGTTTTCTGATTTTTTTCAATTTTCTACTGTCCCATAACATATACCTCACAAATAAAGTTAAAATCTTATAAGATATAGTTATATGCCTTCAGTGTTTGATTTTGCAATGATTTCACTGTTTGGATGTGTTTTTCTATTTGTGTCTGTTTTTGTGCACATTCAGCAAGTATACGGCTGTTTTCTGATTTTTTTCAATTTTCTACTGTTCCATAAAATAAACCTCACAAATAAAGTTAACATCTTATAAGATATACTTCTGTAACCTCAGTGTTTGATTTTGCAATGATTTCACTGTTTGGATGTGTTTTTCTATTTGTGTCTTTTGTTGTGCACATTCAGCAAGTATACGGCTGTTTTCTGATTTTTTTCAATTTTCTATTGTTCCATAACATAAACCTCACAAATAAAGTTAACATCTTATAAGATATACTTCTGTAACCTCAGTGTTTGATTTTGCAATGATTTCACTGTTTGGATGTGTTTTACTATTTGTGTCTGTTTTTGTGCACATTCAGCAAGTATACGGCTGTTTTCTGTTTTTTTTCAATTTTCTACTGTCCCATAACATAAACCTCACAAATAAAGTTAACATCTTATAAGATATAGTTATATGCCTTCAGTGTTTGATTTTGCAATGATTTCACTGTTTGGATGTGTTTTTCTATTTGTGTCTGTTTTTGTGCACATTCAGCAAGTATACGGCTGTTTTCTGATTTTTTTCAATTTTCTACTGTCCCATAACATAAACCTCACAAATACAGTTAACATCTTATAAGATATACTTCTGTAACCTCAGTGTTTGATTTTGCAATGATTTCACTGTTTGGATGTGTTTTTCTATTTGTGTCTGTTTTTGTGCGCATTCAGCAAGTATACGGCTGTTTTCTGATTTTTTTCAATTTTCTACTGTCCCATAACATATACCTCACAAATAAAGTTAAAATCTTATAAGATATAGTTATATGCCTTCAGTGTTTGATTTTGCAATGATTTCACTGTTTGGATGTGTTTTTCTATTTGTGTCTGTTTTTGTGCACATTCAGCAAGTATACGGCTGTTTTCTGATTTTTTTCAATTTTCTACTGTTCCATAAAATAAACCTCACAAATAAAGTTAACATCTTATAAGATATACTTCTGTAACCTCAGTGTTTGATTTTGCAATGATTTCACTGTTTGGATGTGTTTTTCTATTTGTGTCTTTTGTTGTGCACATTCAGCAAGTATACGGCTGTTTTCTGATTTTTTTCAATTTTCTATTGTTCCATAACATAAACCTCACAAATAAAGTTAACATCTTATAAGATATACTTCTGTTACCTCAGTGTTTGATTTTGCAATGATTTCACTGTTTGGATGTGTTTTTCTATTTGTGTCTTTTGTTGTGCACATTCAGCAAGTATACGGCTGTTTTCTGATTTTTTTCAATTTTCTATTGTTCCATAACATAAACCTCACAAATAAAGTTAACATCTTATAAGATATACTTCTGTAACCTCAGTGTTTGATTTTGCAATGATTTCACTGTTTGGATGTGTTTTACTATTTGTGTCTGTTTTTGTGCACATTCAGCAAGTATACGGCTGTTTTTTTTTTTTTTCAATTTTCTACTGTCCCATAACATAAACCTCACAAATAAAGGTAACATCTTATAAGATATAGTTATATGCCTTCAGTGTTTGATTTTGCAATGATTTCACTGTTTGGATGTGTTTTTCTATATGTGTCTGTTTTTGTGCGCATTCAGCAAGTATACGGCTGTTTTCTGATTTTTTTCAATTTTCTACTGTCCCGTAACATAAACCTCACAAATAAAGTTAAAATCTTATAAGATATAGTTATATGCCTTCAGTGTTTGATTTTGCAATGATTTCACTGTTTGGATGTGTTTTTCTATTTGTGTCTGTTTTTGTGCACATTCAGCAAGTATACGGCTGTTTTCTGATTTTTTTCAATTTTCTACTGTCCCATAACATAAACCTCACAAATACAGTTAACATCTTATAAGATATACTTCTGTAACCTCAGTGTTTGATTTTGCAATGATTTCACTGTTTGGATGTGTTTTACTATTTGTGTCTGTTTTTGTGCACATTCAGCAAGTATACGGCTGTTTTCTGTTTTTTTTCAATTTTCTACTGTCCCATAACATAAACCTCACAAATAAAGTTAAAATCTTATAAGATATAGTTATATGCCTTCAGTGTTTGATTTTGCAATGATTTCACTGTTTGGATGTGTTTTTCTATTTGTGTCTGTTTTTGTGCACATTCAGCAAGTATACGGCTGTTTTCTGTTTTTTTTCAATTTTCTACTGACCCATAACATAAACCTCACAAATAAAGTTAACATCTTATAAGATATACTTCTGTAACCTCAGTGTTTGATTTTGCAATGATTTCACTGTTTGGATGTGTTTTTCTATTTGTGTCTGTTTTTGTGCACATTCAGCAAGTATACGGCTGTTTTCTGTTTTTTTTCAATTTTCTACTGTCCCATAACATAAACCTCACAAATAAAGTTAACATCTTATAAGATATAGTTATATGCCTTCAGTGTTTGATTTTGCAATGATTTCACTGTTTGGATGTGTTTTTCTATTTGTGTCTTTTGTTGTGCACATTCAGCAAGTATACGGCTGTTTTCTGATTTTTTTCAATTTTCTACTGTCCCATAAGATAAACCTCACAAATAAAGTTAAAATCTTATAAGATATACTTCTGTAACCTCAATGTTTGATTTTGCAATGATTTCACTGTTTGGATGTGTTTTTCTATTTGTGTCTGTTTTTGTGCACATTCAGCAAGTATACGGCTGTTTTCTGATTTTTTTCAATTTTCGAATGTCCCATAACATAAACCTCACAAATAAAGTTAAAATCTTATAAGATATAGTTATATGCCGTCAGTGTTTGATTTTGCAATGATTTCACTGTTTGGATGTGTTTTTCTATTTGTGTCTGTTTTTGTGCGCATTCAGCAAGTATACGGCTGTTTTCTGATTTTTTTCAATTTTCTACTGTCGCATAACATAAACCTCACAAATAAAGTTAACATCTTATAAGATATAGTTATATGCCTTCAGTGTTTGATTTTGCAATGATTTCACTGTTTGGATGTGTTTTTCTATTTGTGTCTTTTGTTGTGCACATTCAGCAAGTATACGGCTGTTTTCTGATTTTTTTCAATTTTCTACTGTCCCATAACATAAACGTCACAAATAAAGTTAAAATCTTATAAGATATAGTTATTTACCCTCAGTGTTTGATTTTGCAATGATTTCACTGTTTGGATGTGTTTTTCTATTTGTGTCTGTTTTTGTGCGCATTCAGCAAGTATACGGCTGTTTTCTGATTTTTTTCAATTTTCTACTGTCCCGTAACATAAACCTCACAAATAAAGTTAAAATCTTATAAGATATAGTTATATGCTTTCAGTGTTTGATTTTGCAATGATTTCACTGTTTGGATGTGTTTTTCTATTTGTGTCTGTTTTTGTGCACATTCAGCAAGTATACGGCTGTTTTCTGATTTTTTTCAATTTTCTACTGTCCCATAACATAAACCTCACAAATAAAGTTAACATCTTATAAGATATACTTCTGTAACCTCAGTGTTTGATTTTGCAATGATTTCACTGTTTGGATGTGTTTTTCTATTTGTGTCTGTTTTTGTGTCCATTCAGCAAGTATACGGCTGTTTTCTGATTTTTTTCAATTTTCTACTGTCCCATAACATAAACCTCACAAATAAAGTTAACATCTTATAAGATATAGTTATATGCCTTCAGTGTTTGATTTTGCAATGATTTCACTGTTTGGATGTGTTTTTCTATTTGTGTCTGTTTTTGTGCCCATTCAGCAAGTATACGGCTGTTTTCTGATTTTTTTCAATTTTCTACTGTCCCATAACATAAACCTCACAAATAAAGTTAACATCTTATAAGATATAGTTATATGCCTTCAGTGTTTGATTTTGCAATGATTTCACTGTTTGGATGTGTTTTTCTATTTGTGTCTGTTTTTGTGCACATTCAGCAAGTATACGGCTGTTTTCTGTTTTTTTTCAATTTTCTACTGTCCCATAACATAAACGTCACAAATAAAGTTAAAATCTTATAAGATATAGTTATTTACCCTCAGTGTTTGATTTTGCAATGATTTCACTGTTTGGATGTGTTTTTCTATTTGTGTCTGTTTTTGTGCGCATTCAGCAAGTATACGGCTGTTTTCTGATTTTTTTCAGTTTTCTACTGTCCCGTAACATAAACCTCACAAATAAAGTTAAAATCTTATAAGATATAGTTATATGCTTTCAGTGTTTGATTTTGCAATGATTTCACTGTTTGGATGTGTTTTTCTATTTGTGTCTGTTTTTGTGCACATTCAGCAAGTATACGGCTGTTTTCTGATTTTTTTCAATTTTCTACTGTTCCATAACATAAACCTCACAAATAAAGTTAACATCTTATAAGATATACTTCTGAAACCTCAGTGTTTGATTTTGCAATGATTTCACTGTTTGGATGTGTTTTTCTATTTGTGTCTTTTGTTGTGCACATTCAGCAAGTATACGGCTGTTTTCTGATTTTTTTCAATTTTCTACTGTCCCATAACATAAACCTCACAAATAAAGTTAAAATCTTATAAGATATAGTTATATGCTGTCAGTGTTTGATTTTGCAATGATTTCACTGTTTGGATGTGTTTTTCTATTTGTGTCTGTTTTTGTGCGCATTCAGCAAGTATACGGCTGTTTTCTGATTTTTTTCAATTTTCTACTGTCCCATAACATAAACCTCACAAATAAAGTTAACATCTTATAAGATATACTTCTGTACCCTCAGTGTTTGATTTTGCAATGATTTCACTGTTTGTTGTGCACATTCAGCAAGTATCGACTGTTTTCTGATTTTTTTTCAATTTTCTACTGTCCCATAACATAAACCTCACAAATAAAGTTAACATCTTATAAGATATACTTCTGTACCCTCAGTGTTTGATTTTGCAATGATTTCACTGTTTGGATGTGTTTTTCTATTTGTGTCTGTTTTTGTGCGCATTCAGCAAGTATACGGCTGTTTTCTGATTTTTTTCAATTTTCTACTGTCCCGTAACATAAACCTCACAAATAAAGTTAAAATCTTATAAGATATAGTTATATGCTTTCAGTGTTTGATTTTGCAATGATTTCACTGTTTGGATGTGTTTTTCTATTTGTGTCTGTTTTTGTGCACATTCAGCAAGTATACGGCTGTTTTCTGATTTTTTTCAATTTTCTACTGTTCCATAACATAAACCTCACAAATAAAGTTAACATCTTATAAGATATACTTCTGAAACCTCAGTGTTTGATTTTGCAATGATTTCACTGTTTGGATGTGTTTTTCTATTTGTGTCTTTTGTTGTGCACATTCAGCAAGTATACGGCTGTTTTCTGATTTTTTTCAATTTTCTACTGTCCCATAACATAAACCTCACGAATAAAGTTAAAATCTTATAAGATATAGTTATATGCTGTCAGTGTTTGATTTTGCAATGATTTCACTGTTTGGATGTGTTTTTCTATTTGTGTCTGTTTTTGTGCGCATTCAGCAAGTATACGGCTGTTTTCTGATTTTTTTCAATTTTCTACCGTCCCATAACATAAACCTCACAAATAAAGTTAAAATCTTATAAGATATAGTTATATGCCTTCAGTGTTTGATTTTGCAATGATTTCACTGTTTGGATGTGTTTTTCTATTTGTGTCTGTTTTTGTGCACATTCAGCAAGTATACGGCTGTTTTCTGTTTTTTTTCAATTTTCTACTGTCCCATAACATAAACCTCACAAATAAAGTTAAAATCTTATAAGATATAGTTAGATGCCTTCAGTGTTTGATTTTGCAATGATTTCACTGTTTGGATGTGTTTTTCTATTTGTGTCTGTTTTTGTGCACATTCAGCAAGTATACGGCTGTTTTCTGATTTTTTTCAATTTTCTACTGTCCCATAACATAAACGTCACAAATAAAGTTAAAATCTTATAAGATATAGTTATTTACCCTCAGTGTTTGATTTTGCAATGATTTCACTGTTTGGATGTGTTTTTCTATTTGTGTCTGTTTTTGTGCGCATTCAGCAAGTATACGGCTGTTTTCTGATTTTTTTCAGTTTTCTACTGTCCCGTAACATAAACCTCACAAATAAAGTTAAAATCTTATAAGATATAGTTATATGCTTTCAGTGTTTGATTTTGCAATGATTTCACTGTTTGGATGTGTTTTTCTATTTGTGTCTGTTTTTGTGCGCATTCAGCAAGTATACGGCTGTTTTCTGATTTTTTTCAATTTTCTACTGTCCCATAACATAAACCTCAAAAATAAAGTAAACATCTTATAAGATATACTTCTGTACCCTCAGTGTTTGATTTTGCAATGATTTCACTGTTTGGATGTGTTTTTCTATTTGTGTCTGTTTTTGTGCGCATTCAGCAAGTATACGGCTGTTTTCTGATTTTTTTCAATTTTCTACTGTCCCATAACATATACCTCACAAATAAAGTTAAAATCTTATAAGATATAGTTATATGCCTTCAGTGTTTGATTTTGCAATGATTTCACTGTTTGGATGTGTTTTTCTATTTGTGTCTTTTGTTGTGCACATTCAGCAAGTATACGGCTGTTTTCTGATTTTTTTCAATTTTCTATTGTTCCATAACATAAACCTCACAAATAAAGTAAACATCTTATAAGATATACTTCTGTAACCTCAGTGTTTGATTTTGCAATGATTTCACTGTTTGGATGTGTTTTTCTATTTGTGTCTGTTTTTGTGCGCATTCAGCAAGTATACGGCTGTTTTCTGATTTTTTTCAATTTTCTACTGTCCCGTAACATAAACCTCACAAATAAAGTTAACATCTTATAAGATATAGTTATATGCCTTCAGTGTTTGATTTTGCAATGATTTCACTGTTTGGATGTGTTTTTCTATTTGTGTCTGTTTTTGTGCCCATTCAGCAAGTATACGGCTGTTTTCTGTTTTTTTTCAATTTTCTACTGTCCCATAACATAAACCTCACAAATAAAGTAAACATCTTATAAGATATACTTCTGTAACCTCAGTGTTTGATTTCGCAATGATTTCACTGTTTGGATGTGTTTTTCTATTTGTGTCTGTTTTTGTGCACATTCAGCAAGTATACGGCTGTTTTCTGATTTTTTTCAATTTTCTACTGTTCCATAAAATAAACCTCACAAATAAAGTTAACATCTTATAAGATATACTTCTGTAACCTCAGTGTTTGATTTTGCAATGATTTCACTGTTTGGATGTGTTTTTCTATTTGTGTCTTTTGTTGTGCACATTCAGCAACTATACGGCTGTTTTCTGATTTTTTTCAATTTTCTATTGTTCCATAACATAAACCTCACAAATAAAGTTAACATCTTATAAGATATACTTCTGTAACCTCAGTGTTTGATTTTGCAATGATTTCACTGTTTGGATGTGTTTTACTATTTGTGTCTGTTTTTGTGCACATTCAGCAAGTATACGGCTGTTTTCTGTTTTTTTTCAATTTTCTACTGTCCCATAACATATACCTCACAAATAAAGTTAAAATCTTATAAGATATAGTTATATGCCTTCAGTGTTTGATTTTGCAATGATTTCACTGTTTGGATGTGTTTTTCTATTTGTGTCTGTTTTTGTGCACATTCAGCAAGTATACGGCTGTTTTCTGTTTTTTTTCAATTTTCTACTGTCCCATAACATAAACCTCACAAATAAAGTTAAAATCTTATAAGATATAGTTATATGCCTTCAGTGTTTGATTTTGCAATGATTTCACTGTTTGGATGTGTTTTTCTATTTGTGTCTGTTTTTGTGCACATTCAGCAAGTATACGGCTGTTTTCTGATTTTTTTCAATTTTCTACTGTTCCATAAAATAAACCTCACAAATAAAGTTAACATCTTATAAGATATACTTCTGTAACCTCAGTGTTTGATTTTGCAATGATTTCACTGTTTGGATGTGTTTTTCTATTTGTGTCTTTTGTTGTGCACATTCAGCAAGTATACGGCTGTTTTCTGATTTTTTTCAATTTTCTATTGTTCCATAACATAAACCTCACAAATAAAGTTAACATCTTATAAGATATACTTCTGTAACCTCAGTGTTTGATTTTGCAATGATTTCACTGTTTGGATGTGTTTTTCTATTTGTGTCTGTTTTTGTGCGCATTCAGCAAGTATACGGCTGTTTTCTGATTTTTTTCAATTTTCTACTGTCCCATAACATATACCTCACAAATAAAGTTAAAATCTTATAAGATATAGTTATATGCCTTCAGTGTTTGATTTTGCAATGATTTCACTGTTTGGATGTGTTTTTCTATTTGTGTCTGTTTTTGTGCACATTCAGCAAGTATACGGCTGTTTTCTGATTTTTTTCAATTTTCTACTGTTCCATAAGATAAACCTCACAAATAAAGTTAACATCTTATAAGATATACTTCTGTAACCTCAGTGTTTGATTTTGCAATGATTTCACTGTTTGGATGTGTTTTTCTATTTGTGTCTTTTGTTGTGCACATTCAGCAAGTATACGGCTGTTTTCTGATTTTTTTCAATTTTCTATTGTTCCATAACATAAACCTCACAAATAAAGTTAACATCTTATAAGATATACTTCTGTAACCTCAGTGTTTGATTTTGCAATGATTTCACTGTTTGGATGTGTTTTACTATTTGTGTCTGTTTTTGTGCACATTCAGCAAGTATACGGCTGTTTTCTGTTTTTTTTCAATTTTCTACCGTCCCATAACATAAACCTCACAAATAAAGTTAACATCTTATAAGATATAGTTATATGCCTTCAGTGTTTGATTTTGCAATGATTTCACTGTTTGGATGTGTTTTTCTATTTGTGTCTGTTTTTGTGCGCATTCAGCAAGTATACGGCTGTTTTCTGATTTTTTTCAATTTTCTACTGTCCCGTAACATAAACCTCACAAATAAAGTTAAAATCTTATAAGATATAGTTATATGCCTTCAGTGTTTGATTTTGCAATGATTTCACTGTTTGGATGTGTTTTTCTATTTGTGTCTGTTTTTGTGCACATTCAGCAAGTATACGGCTGTTTTCTGTTTTTTTTCAATTTTCTACTGTCCCATAACATAAACCTCACAAATAAAGTTAACATATTATAAGATATACTTCTGTAACCTCAGTGTTTGATTTTGCAATGATTTCACTGTTTGGATGTGTTTTTCTATTTGTGTCTGTTTTTGTGCACATTCAGCAAGTATACGGCTGTTTTCAGATTTTTTTTCAATTTTCTACTGTCCCATAACATAAACCTCACAAATAAAGTTAAAATCTTATAAGATATAGTTATATGCCTTCAGTGTTTGATTTTGCAATGATTTCACTGTTTGGATGTGTTTTTCTATTTGTGTCTGTTTTGTGCACATTCAGCAAGTATACGGCTGTTTTCTGATTTTTTTCAATTTTCTACTGTCCCATAACATAAACCTCACGAATAAAGTTAACATCTTATAAGATATACTTCTGTACCCTCAGTGTTTGATTTTGCAATGATTTCACTGTTTGGATGTGTTTTTCTATTTGTGTCTGTTTTTGTGCACATTCAGCAAGTATACGGCTGTTTTCAGATTTTTTTCAATTTTCTACCGTCCCATAACATAAACCTCACAAATAAAGTTAAAATCTTATAAGATATAGTTATATGCCTTCAGTGTTTGATTTTGCAATGATTTCACTGTTTGGATGTGTTTTTCTATTTGTGTCTGTTTTTGTGCACATTCAGCAAGTATACGGCTGTTTTCTGATTTTTTTCAATTTTCTACTGTCCCATAACATAAACCTCACGAATAAAGTTAACATCTTATAAGATATACTTCTGTACCCTCAGTGTTTGATTTTGCAATGATTTCACTGTTTGGATGTGTTTTACTATTTGTGTCTGTTTTTGTGCACATTCAGCAAGTATACGGCTGTTTTCTGTTTTTTTTCAATTTTCTACTGTCCCATAACATAAACCTCACAAATAAAGTTAACATCTTATAAGATATAGTTATATGCCTTCAGTGTTTGATTTTGCAATGATTTCACTGTTTGGATGTGTTTTTCTATTTGTGTCTGTTTTTGTGCGCATTCAGCAAGTATACGGCTGTTTTCTGATTTTTTTCAATTTTCTACTGTCCCGTAACATAAACCTCACAAATAAAGTTAAAATCTTATAAGATATAGTTATATGCCTTCAGTGTTTGATTTTGCAATGATTTCACTGTTTGGATGTGTTTTTCTATTTGTGTCTGTTTTTGTGCACATTCAGCAAGTATACGGCTGTTTTCTGTTTTTTTTCAATTTTCTACTGTCCCATAACATAAACCTCACAAATAAAGTTAACATCTTATAAGATATACTTCTGTAACCTCAGTGTTTGATTTTGCAATGATTTCACTGTTTGGATGTGTTTTTCTATTTGTGTCTGTTTTTGTGCACATTCAGCAAGTATACGGCTGTTTTCAGATTTTTTTTCAATTTTCTACTGTCCCATAACATAAACCTCACAAATAAAGTTAAAATCTTATAAGATATAGTTATATGCCTTCAGTGTTTGATTTTGCAATGATTTCACTGTTTGGATGTGTTTTTCTATTTGTGTCTGTTTTGTGCACATTCAGCAAGTATACGGCTGTTTTCTGATTTTTTTCAATTTTCTACTGTCCCATAACATAAACCTCACGAATAAAGTTAACATCTTATAAGATATACTTCTGTACCCTCAGTGTTTGATTTTGCAATGATTTCACTGTTTGGATGTGTTTTTCTATTTGTGTCTGTTTTTGTGCACATTCAGCAAGTATACGGCTGTTTTCAGATTTTTTTCAATTTTCTACCGTCCCATAACATAAACCTCACAAATAAAGTTAAAATCTTATAAGATATAGTTATATGCCTTCAGTGTTTGATTTTGCAATGATTTCACTGTTTGGATGTGTTTTTCTATTTGTGTCTGTTTTTGTGCACATTCAGCAAGTATACGGCTGTTTTCTGATTTTTTTCAATTTTCTACTGTCCCATAACATAAACCTCACGAATAAAGTTAACATCTTATAAGATATACTTCTGTACCCTCAGTGTTTGATTTTGCAATGATTTCACTGTTTGGATGTGTTTTACTATTTGTGTCTGTTTTTGTGCACATTCAGCAAGTATACGGCTGTTTTCTGTTTTTTTTCAATTTTCTACTGTCCCATAACATAAACCTCACAAATAAAGTTAACATCTTATAAGATATAGTTATATGCCTTCAGTGTTTGATTTTGCAATGATTTCACTGTTTGGATGTGTTTTTCTATTTGTGTCTGTTTTTGTGCGCATTCAGCAAGTATACGGCTGTTTTCTGATTTTTTTCAATTTTCTACTGTCCCGTAACATAAACCTCACAAATAAAGTTAAAATCTTATAAGATATAGTTATATGCCTTCAGTGTTTGATTTTGCAATGATTTCACTGTTTGGATGTGTTTTTCTATTTGTGTCTGTTTTTGTGCACATTCAGCAAGTATACGGCTGTTTTCTGTTTTTTTTCAATTTTCTACTGTCCCATAACATAAACCTCACAAATAAAGTTAACATCTTATAAGATATACTTCTGTAACCTCAGTGTTTGATTTTGCAATGATTTCACTGTTTGGATGTGTTTTTCTATTTGTGTCTGTTTTTGTGCACATTCAGCAAGTATACGGCTGTTTTCAGATTTTTTTTCAATTTTCTACTGTCCCATAACATAAACCTCACAAATAAAGTTAAAATCTTATAAGATATAGTTATATGCCTTCAGTGTTTGATTTTGCAATGATTTCACTGTTTGGATGTGTTTTTCTATTTGTGTCTGTTTTGTGCACATTCAGCAAGTATACGGCTGTTTTCTGATTTTTTTCAATTTTCTACTGTCCCATAACATAAACCTCACGAATAAAGTTAACATCTTATAAGATATACTTCTGTACCCTCAGTGTTTGATTTTGCAATGATTTCACTGTTTGGATGTGTTTTTCTATTTGTGTCTGTTTTTGTGCACATTCAGCAAGTATACGGCTGTTTTCAGATTTTTTTCAATTTTCTACTGTCCCATAACATAAACCTCACAAATAAAGTTAAAATCTTATAAGATATAGTTATATGCCTTCAGTGTTTGATTTTGCAATGATTTCACTGTTTGGATGTGTTTTTCTATTTGTGTCTGTTTTTGTGCACATTCAGCAAGTATACGGCTGTTTTCTGATTTTTTTCAATTTTCTACTGTCCCATAACATAAACCTCACAAATGAAGTTAACATCTTATAAGATATACTTCTGTAACCTCAGTGTTTGATTTTGCAATGATTTCACTGTTTGGATGTGTTTTTCTATTTGTGTCTGTTTTTGGGCACATTCAGCAAGTATACGGCTGTTTTCTGATTTTTTTAAATTTTCTACTGTTCCATAACATAAACCTCACAAATAAAGTTAACATCTTATAAGATATAGTTATATGCCTTCAGTGTTTGATTTTGCAATGATTTCACTGTTTGGATGTGTTTTTCTATTTGTGTCTGTTTTTGTGCGCATTCAGCAAGTATACGGCTGTTTTCTGATTTTTTTCAATTTTCTACTGTCCCATAACATAAACCTCACAAATAAAGTTAACATCTTATAAGATATACTTCTGTAACCTCAGTGTTTGATTTTGCAATGATTTCACTGTTTGGATGTGTTTTTCTATTTGTGTCTGTTTTTGTGCGCATTCAGCAAGTATACGGCTGTTTTCTGATTTTTTTCAATTTTCTATTGTCCCGTAACATTAACCTCATAAATAAAGTTAACATCTTATAAGATATAGTTATATGCCCTCAGTGTTTGATTTTGCAATGATTTCACTGTTTGGATGTGTTTTTCTATTTGTGTCTGTCTTTGTGCACGTTCAGCAAGTATACGGCTGTTTTCTGATTTTTTTCAATTTTCTACTGTCGCATAACATAAACCTCACAAATAAAGTTAACATCTTATAAGATATACTTCTGTAACCTCAGTGTTTGATTTTGCAATGATTTCACTGTTTGGATGTGTTTTTCTATTTGTGTCTGTTTTTGTGCGCATTCAGCAAGTATACGGCTGTTTTCTGATTTTTTTCAATTTTCTATTGTCCCGTAACATTAACCTCATAAATAAAGTTAACATCTTATAAGATATAGTTATATGCCCTCAGTGTTTGATTTTGCAATGATTTCACTGTTTGGATGTGTTTTTCTATTTGTGTCTGTCTTTGTGCACGTTCAGCAAGTATACGGCTGTTTTCTGATTTTTTTCAATTTTCTACTGTCGCATAACATAAACCTCACAAATAAAGTTAACATCTTATAAGATATAGTTATATGCCTTCAGTGTTTGATTTTGCAATGATTTCACTGTTTGGATGTGTTTTTCTATTTGTGTCTGTTTTTGTGCACATTCAGCAAGTATACGGCTGTTTTCTGATTTTTTTCAATTTTCTACTGTCCCATAACATAAACCTCACAAATAAAGTTAACATCTTATAAGATATACTTCTGTAACCTCAGTGTTTGATTTTGCAATGATTTCACTGTTTGGATGTGTTTTTCTATTTGTGTCTGTTTTTGGGCACATTCAGCAAGTATACGGCTGTTTTCTGATTTTTTTAAATTTTCTACTGTTCCATAACATAAACCTCACAAATAAAGTTAACATCTTATAAGATATAGTTATTTATCCTCAGTGTTTGATTTTGCAATGATTTCACTGTTTGGATGTGTTTTTCTATTTGTGTCTGTTTTTGTGCACATTCAGCAAGTATACGGCTGTTTTCTGATTTTTTTCAATTTTCTACTGTCCCATAACATAAACCTCACAAATAAAGTTAACATCTTATAAGATATACTTCTGTAACCTCAGTGTTTGATTTTGCAATGATTTCACTGTTTGGATGTGTTTTTCTATTTGTGTCTGTTTTTGGGCACATTCAGCAAGTATACGGCTGTTTTCTGATTTTTTTAAATTTTCTACTGTTCCATAACATAAACCTCACAAATAAAGTTAACATCTTATAAGATATAGTTATTTATCCTCAGTGTTTGATTTTGCAATGATTTCACTGTTTGGATGTGTTTTTCTATTTGTGTCTGTTTTTGTGCACATTCAGCAAGTATACGGCTGTTTTCTGATTTTTTTCAATTTTCTACTGTCCCATAACATAAACCTCACGAATAAAGTTAACATCTTATAAGATATACTTCTGTACCCTCAGTGTTTGATTTTGCAATGATTTCACTGTTTGGATGTGTTTTACTATTTGTGTCTGTTTTTGTGCACATTCAGCAAGTATACGGCTGTTTTCTGTTTTTTTTCAATTTTCTACTGTCCCATAACATAAACCTCACAAATAAAGTTAACATCTTATAAGATATAGTTATATGCCTTCAGTGTTTGATTTTGCAATGATTTCACTGTTTGGATGTGTTTTTCTATTTGTGTCTGTTTTTGTGCGCATTCAGCAAGTATACGGCTGTTTTCTGATTTTTTTCAATTTTCTACTGTCCCGTAACATAAACCTCACAAATAAAGTTAAAATCTTATAAGATATAGTTATATGCCTTCAGTGTTTGATTTTGCAATGATTTCACTGTTTGGATGTGTTTTTCTATTTGTGTCTGTTTTTGTGCACATTCAGCAAGTATACGGCTGTTTTCTGTTTTTTTTCAATTTTCTACTGTCCCATAACATAAACCTCACAAATAAAGTTAACATCTTATAAGATATACTTCTGTAACCTCAGTGTTTGATTTTGCAATGATTTCACTGTTTGGATGTGTTTTTCTATTTGTGTCTGTTTTTGTGCACATTCAGCAAGTATACGGCTGTTTTCAGATTTTTTTTCAATTTTCTACTGTCCCATAACATAAACCTCACAAATAAAGTTAAAATCTTATAAGATATAGTTATATGCCTTCAGTGTTTGATTTTGCAATGATTTCACTGTTTGGATGTGTTTTTCTATTTGTGTCTGTTTTGTGCACATTCAGCAAGTATACGGCTGTTTTCTGATTTTTTTCAATTTTCTACTGTCCCATAACATAAACCTCACGAATAAAGTTAACATCTTATAAGATATACTTCTGTACCCTCAGTGTTTGATTTTGCAATGATTTCACTGTTTGGATGTGTTTTTCTATTTGTGTCTGTTTTTGTGCACATTCAGCAAGTATACGGCTGTTTTCAGATTTTTTTCAATTTTCTACCGTCCCATAACATAAACCTCACAAATAAAGTTAAAATCTTATAAGATATAGTTATATGCCTTCAGTGTTTGATTTTGCAATGATTTCACTGTTTGGATGTGTTTTTCTATTTGTGTCTGTTTTTGTGCACATTCAGCAAGTATACGGCTGTTTTCTGATTTTTTTCAATTTTCTACTGTCCCATAACATAAACCTCACGAATAAAGTTAACATCTTATAAGATATACTTCTGTACCCTCAGTGTTTGATTTTGCAATGATTTCACTGTTTGGATGTGTTTTACTATTTGTGTCTGTTTTTGTGCACATTCAGCAAGTATACGGCTGTTTTCTGTTTTTTTTCAATTTTCTACTGTCCCATAACATAAACCTCACAAATAAAGTTAACATCTTATAAGATAAAGTTATATGCCTTCAGTGTTTGATTTTGCAATGATTTCACTGTTTGGATGTGTTTTTCTATTTGTGTCTGTTTTTGTGCGCATTCAGCAAGTATACGGCTGTTTTCTGATTTTTTTCAATTTTCTACTGTCCCGTAACATAAACCTCACAAATAAAGTTAAAATCTTATAAGATATAGTTATATGCCTTCAGTGTTTGATTTTGCAATGATTTCACTGTTTGGATGTGTTTTTCTATTTGTGTCTGTTTTTGTGCACATTCAGCAAGTATACGGCTGTTTTCTGTTTTTTTTCAATTTTCTACTGTCCCATAACATAAACCTCACAAATAAAGTTAACATCTTATAAGATATACTTCTGTAACCTCAGTGTTTGATTTTGCAATGATTTCACTGTTTGGATGTGTTTTTCTATTTGTGTCTGTTTTTGTGCACATTCAGCAAGTATACGGCTGTTTTCAGATTTTTTTTCAATTTTCTACTGTCCCATAACATAAACCTCACAAATAAAGTTAAAATCTTATAAGATATAGTTATATGCCTTCAGTGTTTGATTTTGCAATGATTTCACTGTTTGGATGTGTTTTTCTATTTGTGTCTGTTTTGTGCACATTCAGCAAGTATACGGCTGTTTTCTGATTTTTTTCAATTTTCTACTGTCCCATAACATAAACCTCACGAATAAAGTTAACATCTTATAAGATATACTTCTGTACCCTCAGTGTTTGATTTTGCAATGATTTCACTGTTTGGATGTGTTTTTCTATTTGTGTCTGTTTTTGTGCACATTCAGCAAGTATACGGCTGTTTTCAGATTTTTTTCAATTTTCTACCGTCCCATAACATAAACCTCACAAATAAAGTTAAAATCTTATAAGATATAGTTATATGCCTTCAGTGTTTGATTTTGCAATGATTTCACTGTTTGGATGTGTTTTTCTATTTGTGTCTGTTTTTGTGCACATTCAGCAAGTATACGGCTGTTTTCTGATTTTTTTCAATTTTCTACTGTCCCATAACATAAACCTCACAAATAAAGTTAAAATCTTATAAGATATACTTCTGTACCCTCAGTGTTTGATTTTGCAATGATTTCACTGTTTGGATGTGTTTTTCTATTTGTGTCTGTTTTTGTGCACATTCAGCAAGTATACGGCTGTTTTCTGATTTTTTTCAATTTTCTACTGTTGCATAACATAAACCTCACAAATAAAGTTAACATCTTATAAGATATAGTTATATGCCTTCAGTGTTTGATTTTGCAATGATTTCACTGTTTGGATGTGTTTTTCTATTTGTGTCTGTTTTTGTGCACATTCAGCAAGTATACGGCTGTTTTCTGATTTTTTTCAATTTTCTACTGTCCCATAACATAAACCTCACAAATAAAGTTAAAATCTTATAAGATATAGTTATATGCCTTCAGTGTTTGATTTTGCAATGATTTCACTGTTTGGATGTGTTTTTCTATTTGTGTCTGTTTTTGTGCACATTAAGCAAGTATACGGCTTTTTTCTGATTTTTTTCAATTTTCTACTGTCCCATAACATAAACCTCAAAAATAAAGTAAACATCTTATAAGATATACTTCTGTACCCTCAGTGTTTGATTTTGCAATGATTTCACTGTTTGGATGTGTTTTTCTATTTGTGTCTGTTTTTGTGCGCATTCAGCAAGTATACGGCTGTTTTCTGATTTTTTTCAATTTTCTACTGTCCCATAACATATACCTCACAAATAAAGTTAAAATCTTATAAGATATAGTTATATGCCTTCAGTGTTTGATTTTGCAATGATTTCACTGTTTGGATGTGTTTTTCTATTTGTGTCTTTTGTTGTGCACATTCAGCAAGTATACGGCTGTTTTCTGATTTTTTTCAATTTTCTATTGTTCCATAACATAAACCTCACAAATAAAGTTAACATCTTATAAGATATACTTCTGTAACCTCAGTGTTTGATTTTGCAATGATTTCACTGTTTGGATGTGTTTTTCTATTTGTGTCTGTTTTTGTGCACATTCAGCAAGTATACGGCTGTTTTCTGATTTTTTTCAATTTTCTACTGTTCCATAAAATAAACCTCACAAATAAAGTTAACATCTTATAAGATATACTTCTGTAACCTCAGTGTTTGATTTTGCAATGATTTCACTGTTTGGATGTGTTTTTCTATTTGTGTCTTTTGTTGTGCACATTCAGCAAGTATACGGCTGTTTTCTGATTTTTTTCAATTTTCTATTGTTCCATAACATAAACCTCACAAATAAAGTTAACATCTTATAAGATATACTTCTGTAACCTCAGTGTTTGATTTTGCAATGATTTCACTGTTTGGATGTGTTTTACTATTTGTGTCTGTTTTTGTGCACATTCAGCAAGTATACGGCTGTTTTCTGTTTTTTTTCAATTTTCTACTGTCCCATAACATAAACCTCACAAATAAAGTTAACATCTTATAAGATATAGTTATATGCCTTCAGTGTTTGATTTTGCAATGATTTCACTGTTTGGATGTGTTTTTCTATTTGTGTCTGTTTTTGTGCACATTCAGCAAGTATACGGCTGTTTTCTGATTTTTTTCAATTTTCTACTGTCCCATAACATAAACCTCACAAATACAGTTAACATCTTATAAGATATACTTCTGTAACCTCAGTGTTTGATTTTGCAATGATTTCACTGTTTGGATGTGTTTTTCTATTTGTGTCTGTTTTTGTGCGCATTCAGCAAGTATACGGCTGTTTTCTGATTTTTTTCAATTTTCTACTGTCCCATAACATATACCTCACAAATAAAGTTAAAATCTTATAAGATATAGTTATATGCCTTCAGTGTTTGATTTTGCAATGATTTCACTGTTTGGATGTGTTTTTCTATTTGTGTCTGTTTTTGTGCACATTCAGCAAGTATACGGCTGTTTTCTGATTTTTTTCAATTTTCTACTGTTCCATAAAATAAACCTCACAAATAAAGTTAACATCTTATAAGATATACTTCTGTAACCTCAGTGTTTGATTTTGCAATGATTTCACTGTTTGGATGTGTTTTTCTATTTGTGTCTTTTGTTGTGCACATTCAGCAAGTATACGGCTGTTTTCTGATTTTTTTCAATTTTCTACTGTCCCATAACATAAACCTCACGAATAAAGTTAACATCTTATAAGATATACTTCTGTACCCTCAGTGTTTGATTTTGCAATGATTTCACTGTTTGGATGTGTTTTTCTATTTGTGTCTGTTTTTGTGCACATTCAGCAAGTATACGGCTGTTTTCAGATTTTTTTCAATTTTCTACCGTCCCATAACATAAACCTCACAAATAAAGTTAAAATCTTATAAGATATAGTTATATGCCTTCAGTGTTTGATTTTGCAATGATTTCACTGTTTGGATGTGTTTTTCTATTTGTGTCTGTTTTTGTGCACATTCAGCAAGTATACGGCTGTTTTCTGATTTTTTTCAATTTTCTACTGTCCCATAACATAAACCTCACAAATAAAGTTAAAATCTTATAAGATATACTTCTGTACCCTCAGTGTTTGATTTTGCAATGATTTCACTGTTTGGATGTGTTTTTCTATTTGTGTCTGTTTTTGTGCACATTCAGCAAGTATACGGCTGTTTTCTGATTTTTTTCAATTTTCTACTGTTGCATAACATAAACCTCACAAATAAAGTTAACATCTTATAAGATATAGTTATATGCCTTCAGTGTTTGATTTTGCAATGATTTCACTGTTTGGATGTGTTTTTCTATTTGTGTCTGTTTTTGTGCACATTCAGCAAGTATACGGCTGTTTTCTGATTTTTTTCAATTTTCTACTGTCCCATAACATAAACCTCACAAATAAAGTTAAAATCTTATAAGATATAGTTATATGCCTTCAGTGTTTGATTTTGCAATGATTTCACTGTTTGGATGTGTTTTTCTATTTGTGTCTGTTTTTGTGCACATTAAGCAAGTATACGGCTTTTTTCTGATTTTTTTCAATTTTCTACTGTCCCATAACATAAACCTCAAAAATAAAGTAAACATCTTATAAGATATACTTCTGTACCCTCAGTGTTTGATTTTGCAATGATTTCACTGTTTGGATGTGTTTTTCTATTTGTGTCTGTTTTTGTGCGCATTCAGCAAGTATACGGCTGTTTTCTGATTTTTTTCAATTTTCTACTGTCCCATAACATATACCTCACAAATAAAGTTAAAATCTTATAAGATATAGTTATATGCCTTCAGTGTTTGATTTTGCAATGATTTCACTGTTTGGATGTGTTTTTCTATTTGTGTCTTTTGTTGTGCACATTCAGCAAGTATACGGCTGTTTTCTGATTTTTTTCAATTTTCTATTGTTCCATAACATAAACCTCACAAATAAAGTTAACATCTTATAAGATATACTTCTGTAACCTCAGTGTTTGATTTTGCAATGATTTCACTGTTTGGATGTGTTTTTCTATTTGTGTCTGTTTTTGTGCACATTCAGCAAGTATACGGCTGTTTTCTGATTTTTTTCAATTTTCTACTGTTCCATAAAATAAACCTCACAAATAAAGTTAACATCTTATAAGATATACTTCTGTAACCTCAGTGTTTGATTTTGCAATGATTTCACTGTTTGGATGTGTTTTTCTATTTGTGTCTTTTGTTGTGCACATTCAGCAAGTATACGGCTGTTTTCTGATTTTTTTCAATTTTCTATTGTTCCATAACATAAACCTCACAAATAAAGTTAACATCTTATAAGATATACTTCTGTAACCTCAGTGTTTGATTTTGCAATGATTTCACTGTTTGGATGTGTTTTACTATTTGTGTCTGTTTTTGTGCACATTCAGCAAGTATACGGCTGTTTTCTGTTTTTTTTCAATTTTCTACTGTCCCATAACATAAACCTCACAAATAAAGTTAACATCTTATAAGATATAGTTATATGCCTTCAGTGTTTGATTTTGCAATGATTTCACTGTTTGGATGTGTTTTTCTATTTGTGTCTGTTTTTGTGCACATTCAGCAAGTATACGGCTGTTTTCTGATTTTTTTCAATTTTCTACTGTCCCATAACATAAACCTCACAAATACAGTTAACATCTTATAAGATATACTTCTGTAACCTCAGTGTTTGATTTTGCAATGATTTCACTGTTTGGATGTGTTTTTCTATTTGTGTCTGTTTTTGTGCGCATTCAGCAAGTATACGGCTGTTTTCTGATTTTTTTCAATTTTCTACTGTCCCATAACATATACCTCACAAATAAAGTTAAAATCTTATAAGATATAGTTATATGCCTTCAGTGTTTGATTTTGCAATGATTTCACTGTTTGGATGTGTTTTTCTATTTGTGTCTGTTTTTGTGCACATTCAGCAAGTATACGGCTGTTTTCTGATTTTTTTCAATTTTCTACTGTTCCATAAAATAAACCTCACAAATAAAGTTAACATCTTATAAGATATACTTCTGTAACCTCAGTGTTTGATTTTGCAATGATTTCACTGTTTGGATGTGTTTTTCTATTTGTGTCTTTTGTTGTGCACATTCAGCAAGTATACGGCTGTTTTCTGATTTTTTTCAATTTTCTATTGTTCCATAACATAAACCTCACAAATAAAGTTAACATCTTATAAGATATACTTCTGTTACCTCAGTGTTTGATTTTGCAATGATTTCACTGTTTGGATGTGTTTTTCTATTTGTGTCTTTTGTTGTGCACATTCAGCAAGTATACGGCTGTTTTCTGATTTTTTTCAATTTTCTATTGTTCCATAACATAAACCTCACAAATAAAGTTAACATCTTATAAGATATACTTCTGTAACCTCAGTGTTTGATTTTGCAATGATTTCACTGTTTGGATGTGTTTTACTATTTGTGTCTGTTTTTGTGCACATTCAGCAAGTATACGGCTGTTTTTTTTTTTTTTCAATTTTCTACTGTCCCATAACATAAACCTCACAAATAAAGTTAACATCTTATAAGATATAGTTATATGCCTTCAGTGTTTGATTTTGCAATGATTTCACTGTTTGGATGTGTTTTTCTATTTGTGTCTGTTTTTGTGCGCATTCAGCAAGTATACGGCTGTTTTCTGATTTTTTTCAATTTTCTACTGTCCCGTAACATAAACCTCACAAATAAAGTTAAAATCTTATAAGATATAGTTATATGCCTTCAGTGTTTGATTTTGCAATGATTTCACTGTTTGGATGTGTTTTTCTATTTGTGTCTGTTTTTGTGCACATTCAGCAAGTATACGGCTGTTTTCTGATTTTTTTCAATTTTCTACTGTCCCATAACATAAACCTCACAAATACAGTTAACATCTTATAAGATATACTTCTGTAACCTCAGTGTTTGATTTTGCAATGATTTCACTGTTTGGATGTGTTTTACTATTTGTGTCTGTTTTTGTGCACATTCAGCAAGTATACGGCTGTTTTCTGTTTTTTTTCAATTTTCTACTGTCCCATAACATAAACCTCACAAATAAAGTTAAAATCTTATAAGATATAGTTATATGCCTTCAGTGTTTGATTTTGCAATGATTTCACTGTTTGGATGTGTTTTTCTATTTGTGTCTGTTTTTGTGCACATTCAGCAAGTATACGGCTGTTTTCTGTTTTTTTTCAATTTTCTACTGACCCATAACATAAACCTCACAAATAAAGTTAACATCTTATAAGATATACTTCTGTAACCTCAGTGTTTGATTTTGCAATGATTTCACTGTTTGGATGTGTTTTTCTATTTGTGTCTGTTTTTGTGCACATTCAGCAAGTATACGGCTGTTTTCTGTTTTTTTTCAATTTTCTACTGTCCCATAACATAAACCTCACAAATAAAGTTAACATCTTATAAGATATAGTTATATGCCTTCAGTGTTTGATTTTGCAATGATTTCACTGTTTGGATGTGTTTTTCTATTTGTGTCTTTTGTTGTGCACATTCAGCAAGTATACGGCTGTTTTCTGATTTTTTTCAATTTTCTACTGTCCCATAAGATAAACCTCACAAATAAAGTTAAAATCTTATAAGATATACTTCTGTAACCTCAATGTTTGATTTTGCAATGATTTCACTGTTTGGATGTGTTTTTCTATTTGTGTCTGTTTTTGTGCACATTCAGCAAGTATACGGCTGTTTTCTGATTTTTTTCAATTTTCGAATGTCCCATAACATAAACCTCACAAATAAAGTTAAAATCTTATAAGATATAGTTATATGCCGTCAGTGTTTGATTTTGCAATGATTTCACTGTTTGGATGTGTTTTTCTATTTGTGTCTGTTTTTGTGCGCATTCAGCAAGTATACGGCTGTTTTCTGATTTTTTTCAATTTTCTACTGTCGCATAACATAAACCTCACAAATAAAGTTAACATCTTATAAGATATAGTTATATGCCTTCAGTGTTTGATTTTGCAATGATTTCACTGTTTGGATGTGTTTTTCTATTTGTGTCTTTTGTTGTGCACATTCAGCAAGTATACGGCTGTTTTCTGATTTTTTTCAATTTTCTACTGTCCCATAACATAAACGTCACAAATAAAGTTAAAATCTTATAAGATATAGTTATTTACCCTCAGTGTTTGATTTTGCAATGATTTCACTGTTTGGATGTGTTTTTCTATTTGTGTCTGTTTTTGTGCGCATTCAGCAAGTATACGGCTGTTTTCTGATTTTTTTCAATTTTCTACTGTCCCGTAACATAAACCTCACAAATAAAGTTAAAATCTTATAAGATATAGTTATATGCTTTCAGTGTTTGATTTTGCAATGATTTCACTGTTTGGATGTGTTTTTCTATTTGTGTCTGTTTTTGTGCACATTCAGCAAGTATACGGCTGTTTTCTGATTTTTTTCAATTTTCTACTGTCCCATAACATAAACCTCACAAATAAAGTTAACATCTTATAAGATATACTTCTGTAACCTCAGTGTTTGATTTTGCAATGATTTCACTGTTTGGATGTGTTTTTCTATTTGTGTCTGTTTTTGTGTCCATTCAGCAAGTATACGGCTGTTTTCTGATTTTTTTCAATTTTCTACTGTCCCATAACATAAACCTCACAAATAAAGTTAACATCTTATAAGATATAGTTATATGCCTTCAGTGTTTGATTTTGCAATGATTTCACTGTTTGGATGTGTTTTTCTATTTGTGTCTGTTTTTGTGCCCATTCAGCAAGTATACGGCTGTTTTCTGATTTTTTTCAATTTTCTACTGTCCCATAACATAAACCTCACAAATAAAGTTAACATCTTATAAGATATAGTTATATGCCTTCAGTGTTTGATTTTGCAATGATTTCACTGTTTGGATGTGTTTTTCTATTTGTGTCTGTTTTTGTGCACATTCAGCAAGTATACGGCTGTTTTCTGTTTTTTTTCAATTTTCTACTGTCCCATAACATAAACGTCACAAATAAAGTTAAAATCTTATAAGATATAGTTATTTACCCTCAGTGTTTGATTTTGCAATGATTTCACTGTTTGGATGTGTTTTTCTATTTGTGTCTGTTTTTGTGCGCATTCAGCAAGTATACGGCTGTTTTCTGATTTTTTTCAGTTTTCTACTGTCCCGTAACATAAACCTCACAAATAAAGTTAAAATCTTATAAGATATAGTTATATGCTTTCAGTGTTTGATTTTGCAATGATTTCACTGTTTGGATGTGTTTTTCTATTTGTGTCTGTTTTTGTGCACATTCAGCAAGTATACGGCTGTTTTCTGATTTTTTTCAATTTTCTACTGTTCCATAACATAAACCTCACAAATAAAGTTAACATCTTATAAGATATACTTCTGAAACCTCAGTGTTTGATTTTGCAATGATTTCACTGTTTGGATGTGTTTTTCTATTTGTGTCTTTTGTTGTGCACATTCAGCAAGTATACGGCTGTTTTCTGATTTTTTTCAATTTTCTACTGTCCCATAACATAAACCTCACAAATAAAGTTAAAATCTTATAAGATATAGTTATATGCTGTCAGTGTTTGATTTTGCAATGATTTCACTGTTTGGATGTGTTTTTCTATTTGTGTCTGTTTTTGTGCGCATTCAGCAAGTATACGGCTGTTTTCTGATTTTTTTCAATTTTCTACTGTCCCATAACATAAACCTCACAAATAAAGTTAACATCTTATAAGATATACTTCTGTACCCTCAGTGTTTGATTTTGCAATGATTTCACTGTTTGTTGTGCACATTCAGCAAGTATCGACTGTTTTCTGATTTTTTTTCAATTTTCTACTGTCCCATAACATAAACCTCACAAATAAAGTTAAAATCTTATAAGATATAGTTATATGCCTTCAGTGTTTGATTTTGCAATGATTTCACTGTTTGGATGTGTTTTTCTATTTGTGTCTGTTTTTGTGCGCATTCAGCAAGTATACGGCTGTTTTCTGTTTTTTTTCAATTTTCTACTGTCCCATAACATAAACCTCACAAATAAAGTTAAAATCTTATAAGATATAGTTAGATGCCTTCAGTGTTTGATTTTGCAATGATTTCACTGTTTGGATGTGTTTTTCTATTTGTGTCTGTTTTTGTGCACATTCAGCAAGTATACGGCTGTTTTCTGATTTTTTTCAATTTTCTACTGTTCCATAACATAAACCTCACAAATAAAGTTAACATCTTATAAGATATACTTCTGAAACCTCAGTGTTTGATTTTGCAATGATTTCACTGTTTGGATGTGTTTTTCTATTTGTGTCTTTTGTTGTGCACATTCAGCAAGTATACGGCTGTTTTCTGATTTTTTTCAATTTTCTACTGTCCCATAACATAAACCTCACAAATAAAGTTAAAATCTTATAAGATATAGTTATATGCTGTCAGTGTTTGATTTTGCAATGATTTCACTGTTTGGATGTGTTTTTCTATTTGTGTCTGTTTTTGTGCGCATTCAGCAAGTATACGGCTGTTTTCTGATTTTTTTCAATTTTCTACTGTCCCATAACATAAACCTCACAAATAAAGTTAACATCTTATAAGATATACTTCTGTACCCTCAGTGTTTGATTTTGCAATGATTTCACTGTTTGTTGTGCACATTCAGCAAGTATCGACTGTTTTCTGATTTTTTTTCAATTTTCTACTGTCCCATAACATAAACCTCACAAATAAAGTTAAAATCTTATAAGATATAGTTATATGCCTTCAGTGTTTGATTTTGCAATGATTTCACTGTTTGGATGTGTTTTTCTATTTGTGTCTGTTTTTGTGCGCATTCAGCAAGTATACGGCTGTTTTCTGTTTTTTTTCAATTTTCTACTGTCCCATAACATAAACCTCACAAATAAAGTTAAAATCTTATAAGATATAGTTAGATGCCTTCAGTGTTTGATTTTGCAATGATTTCACTGTTTGGATGTGTTTTTCTATTTGTGTCTGTTTTTGTGCACATTCAGCAAGTATACGGCTGTTTTCTGATTTTTTTCAATTTTCTACTGTCCCATAACATAAACGTCACAAATAAAGTTAAAATCTTATAAGATATAGTTATTTACCCTCAGTGTTTGATTTTGCAATGATTTCACTGTTTGGATGTGTTTTTCTATTTGTGTCTGTTTTTGTGCGCATTCAGCAAGTATACGGCTGTTTTCTGATTTTTTTCAGTTTTCTACTGTCCCGTAACATAAACCTCACAAATAAAGTTAAAATCTTATAAGATATAGTTATATGCTTTCAGTGTTTGATTTTGCAATGATTTCACTGTTTGGATGTGTTTTTCTATTTGTGTCTGTTTTTGTGCGCATTCAGCAAGTATACGGCTGTTTTCTGATTTTTTTCAATTTTCTACTGTCCCATAACATAAACCTCAAAAATAAAGTAAACATCTTATAAGATATACTTCTGTACCCTCAGTGTTTGATTTTGCAATGATTTCACTGTTTGGATGTGTTTTTCTATTTGTGTCTGTTTTTGTGCGCATTCAGCAAGTATACGGCTGTTTTCTGATTTTTTTCAATTTTCTACTGTCCCATAACATATACCTCACAAATAAAGTTAAAATCTTATAAGATATAGTTATATGCCTTCAGTGTTTGATTTTGCAATGATTTCACTGTTTGGATGTGTTTTTCTATTTGTGTCTTTTGTTGTGCACATTCAGCAAGTATACGGCTGTTTTCTGATTTTTTTCAATTTTCTATTGTTCCATAACATAAACCTCACAAATAAAGTAAACATCTTATAAGATATACTTCTGTAACCTCAGTGTTTGATTTTGCAATGATTTCACTGTTTGGATGTGTTTTTCTATTTGTGTCTGTTTTTGTGCGCATTCAGCAAGTATACGGCTGTTTTCTGATTTTTTTCAATTTTCTACTGTCCCGTAACATAAACCTCACAAATAAAGTTAACATCTTATAAGATATAGTTATATGCCTTCAGTGTTTGATTTTGCAATGATTTCACTGTTTGGATGTGTTTTTCTATTTGTGTCTGTTTTTGTGCCCATTCAGCAAGTATACGGCTGTTTTCTGTTTTTTTTCAATTTTCTACTGTCCCATAACATAAACCTCACAAATAAAGTAAACATCTTATAAGATATACTTCTGTAACCTCAGTGTTTGATTTTGCAATGATTTCACTGTTTGGATGTGTTTTTCTATTTGTGTCTGTTTTTGTGCACATTCAGCAAGTATACGGCTGTTTTCTGATTTTTTTCAATTTTCTACTGTTCCATAAAATAAACCTCACAAATAAAGTTAACATCTTATAAGATATACTTCTGTAACCTCAGTGTTTGATTTTGCAATGATTTCACTGTTTGGATGTGTTTTTCTATTTGTGTCTTTTGTTGTGCACATTCAGCAACTATACGGCTGTTTTCTGATTTTTTTCAATTTTCTATTGTTCCATAACATAAACCTCACAAATAAAGTTAACATCTTATAAGATATACTTCTGTAACCTCAGTGTTTGATTTTGCAATGATTTCACTGTTTGGATGTGTTTTACTATTTGTGTCTGTTTTTGTGCACATTCAGCAAGTATACGGCTGTTTTCTGTTTTTTTTCAATTTTCTACTGTCCCATAACATATACCTCACAAATAAAGTTAAAATCTTATAAGATATAGTTATATGCCTTCAGTGTTTGATTTTGCAATGATTTCACTGTTTGGATGTGTTTTTCTATTTGTGTCTGTTTTTGTGCACATTCAGCAAGTATACGGCTGTTTTCTGTTTTTTTTCAATTTTCTACTGTCCCATAACATAAACCTCACAAATAAAGTTAAAATCTTATAAGATATAGTTATATGCCTTCAGTGTTTGATTTTGCAATGATTTCACTGTTTGGATGTGTTTTTCTATTTGTGTCTGTTTTTGTGCACATTCAGCAAGTATACGGCTGTTTTCTGATTTTTTTCAATTTTCTACTGTTCCATAAAATAAACCTCACAAATAAAGTTAACATCTTATAAGATATACTTCTGTAACCTCAGTGTTTGATTTTGCAATGATTTCACTGTTTGGATGTGTTTTTCTATTTGTGTCTTTTGTTGTGCACATTCAGCAAGTATACGGCTGTTTTCTGATTTTTTTCAATTTTCTATTGTTCCATAACATAAACCTCACAAATAAAGTTAACATCTTATAAGATATACTTCTGTAACCTCAGTGTTTGATTTTGCAATGATTTCACTGTTTGGATGTGTTTTTCTATTTGTGTCTGTTTTTGTGCGCATTCAGCAAGTATACGGCTGTTTTCTGATTTTTTTCAATTTTCTACTGTCCCATAACATATACCTCACAAATAAAGTTAAAATCTTATAAGATATAGTTATATGCCTTCAGTGTTTGATTTTGCAATGATTTCACTGTTTGGATGTGTTTTTCTATTTGTGTCTGTTTTTGTGCGCATTCAGCAAGTATACGGCTGTTTTCTGATTTTTTTCAATTTTCTACTGTCCCGTAACATAAACCTCACAAATAAAGTTAAAATCTTATAAGATATAGTTATATGCCTTCAGTGTTTGATTTTGCAATGATTTCACTGTTTGGATGTGTTTTTCTATTTGTGTCTGTTTTTGTGCACATTCAGCAAGTATACGGCTGTTTTCTGTTTTTTTTCAATTTTCTACTGTCCCATAACATAAACCTCACAAATAAAGTTAACATATTATAAGATATACTTCTGTAACCTCAGTGTTTGATTTTGCAATGATTTCACTGTTTGGATGTGTTTTTCTATTTGTGTCTGTTTTTGTGCACATTCAGCAAGTATACGGCTGTTTTCAGATTTTTTTTCAATTTTCTACTGTCCCATAACATAAACCTCACAAATAAAGTTAAAATCTTATAAGATATAGTTATATGCCTTCAGTGTTTGATTTTGCAATGATTTCACTGTTTGGATGTGTTTTTCTATTTGTGTCTGTTTTGTGCACATTCAGCAAGTATACGGCTGTTTTCTGATTTTTTTCAATTTTCTACTGTCCCATAACATAAACCTCACGAATAAAGTTAACATCTTATAAGATATACTTCTGTACCCTCAGTGTTTGATTTTGCAATGATTTCACTGTTTGGATGTGTTTTTCTATTTGTGTCTGTTTTTGTGCACATTCAGCAAGTATACGGCTGTTTTCAGATTTTTTTCAATTTTCTACCGTCCCATAACATAAACCTCACAAATAAAGTTAAAATCTTATAAGATATAGTTATATGCCTTCAGTGTTTGATTTTGCAATGATTTCACTGTTTGGATGTGTTTTTCTATTTGTGTCTGTTTTTGTGCACATTCAGCAAGTATACGGCTGTTTTCTGATTTTTTTCAATTTTCTACTGTCCCATAACATAAACCTCACGAATAAAGTTAACATCTTATAAGATATACTTCTGTACCCTCAGTGTTTGATTTTGCAATGATTTCACTGTTTGGATGTGTTTTACTATTTGTGTCTGTTTTTGTGCACATTCAGCAAGTATACGGCTGTTTTCTGTTTTTTTTCAATTTTCTACTGTCCCATAACATAAACCTCACAAATAAAGTTAACATCTTATAAGATATAGTTATATGCCTTCAGTGTTTGATTTTGCAATGATTTCACTGTTTGGATGTGTTTTTCTATTTGTGTCTGTTTTTGTGCGCATTCAGCAAGTATACGGCTGTTTTCTGATTTTTTTCAATTTTCTACTGTCCCGTAACATAAACCTCACAAATAAAGTTAAAATCTTATAAGATATAGTTATATGCCTTCAGTGTTTGATTTTGCAATGATTTCACTGTTTGGATGTGTTTTTCTATTTGTGTCTGTTTTTGTGCACATTCAGCAAGTATACGGCTGTTTTCTGTTTTTTTTCAATTTTCTACTGTCCCATAACATAAACCTCACAAATAAAGTTAACATCTTATAAGATATACTTCTGTAACCTCAGTGTTTGATTTTGCAATGATTTCACTGTTTGGATGTGTTTTTCTATTTGTGTCTGTTTTTGTGCACATTCAGCAAGTATACGGCTGTTTTCAGATTTTTTTTCAATTTTCTACTGTCCCATAACATAAACCTCACAAATAAAGTTAAAATCTTATAAGATATAGTTATATGCCTTCAGTGTTTGATTTTGCAATGATTTCACTGTTTGGATGTGTTTTTCTATTTGTGTCTGTTTTGTGCACATTCAGCAAGTATACGGCTGTTTTCTGATTTTTTTCAATTTTCTACTGTCCCATAACATAAACCTCACGAATAAAGTTAACATCTTATAAGATATACTTCTGTACCCTCAGTGTTTGATTTTGCAATGATTTCACTGTTTGGATGTGTTTTTCTATTTGTGTCTGTTTTTGTGCACATTCAGCAAGTATACGGCTGTTTTCAGATTTTTTTCAATTTTCTACTGTCCCATAACATAAACCTCACAAATAAAGTTAAAATCTTATAAGATATAGTTATATGCCTTCAGTGTTTGATTTTGCAATGATTTCACTGTTTGGATGTGTTTTTCTATTTGTGTCTGTTTTTGTGCACATTCAGCAAGTATACGGCTGTTTTCTGATTTTTTTCAATTTTCTACTGTCCCATAACATAAACCTCACGAATAAAGTTAACATCTTATAAGATATACTTCTGTACCCTCAGTGTTTGATTTTGCAATGATTTCACTGTTTGGATGTGTTTTACTATTTGTGTCTGTTTTTGTGCACATTCAGCAAGTATACGGCTGTTTTCTGTTTTTTTTCAATTTTCTACTGTCCCATAACATAAACCTCACAAATAAAGTTAACATCTTATAAGATATAGTTATATGCCTTCAGTGTTTGATTTTGCAATGATTTCACTGTTTGGATGTGTTTTTCTATTTGTGTCTGTTTTTGTGCACATTCAGCAAGTATACGGCTGTTTTCAGATTTTTTTTCAATTTTCTACTGTCCCATAACATAAACCTCACAAATAAAGTTAAAATCTTATAAGATATAGTTATATGCCTTCAGTGTTTGATTTTGCAATGATTTCACTGTTTGGATGTGTTTTTCTATTTGTGTCTGTTTTGTGCACATTCAGCAAGTATACGGCTGTTTTCTGATTTTTTTCAATTTTCTACTGTCCCATAACATAAACCTCACGAATAAAGTTAACATCTTATAAGATATACTTCTGTACCCTCAGTGTTTGATTTTGCAATGATTTCACTGTTTGGATGTGTTTTTCTATTTGTGTCTGTTTTTGTGCACATTCAGCAAGTATACGGCTGTTTTCAGATTTTTTTTCAATTTTCTACTGTCCCATAACATAAACCTCACAAATAAAGTTAAAATCTTATAAGATATAGTTATATGCCTTCAGTGTTTGATTTTGCAATGATTTCACTGTTTGGATGTGTTTTTCTATTTGTGTCTGTTTTGTGCACATTCAGCAAGTATACGGCTGTTTTCTGATTTTTTTCAATTTTCTACTGTCCCATAACATAAACCTCACGAATAAAGTTAACATCTTATAAGATATACTTCTGTACCCTCAGTGTTTGATTTTGCAATGATTTCACTGTTTGGATGTGTTTTTCTATTTGTGTCTGTTTTTGTGCACATTCAGCAAGTATACGGCTGTTTTCAGATTTTTTTCAATTTTCTACCGTCCCATAACATAAACCTCACAAATAAAGTTAAAATCTTATAAGATATAGTTATATGCCTTCAGTGTTTGATTTTGCAATGATTTCACTGTTTGGATGTGTTTTTCTATTTGTGTCTGTTTTTGTGCACATTCAGCAAGTATACGGCTGTTTTCTGATTTTTTTCAATTTTCTACTGTCCCATAACATAAACCTCACGAATAAAGTTAACATCTTATAAGATATACTTCTGTACCCTCAGTGTTTGATTTTGCAATGATTTCACTGTTTGGATGTGTTTTACTATTTGTGTCTGTTTTTGTGCACATTCAGCAAGTATACGGCTGTTTTCTGTTTTTTTTCAATTTTCTACTGTCCCATAACATAAACCTCACAAATAAAGTTAACATCTTATAAGATATAGTTATATGCCTTCAGTGTTTGATTTTGCAATGATTTCACTGTTTGGATGTGTTTTTCTATTTGTGTCTGTTTTTGTGCGCATTCAGCAAGTATACGGCTGTTTTCTGATTTTTTTCAATTTTCTACTGTCCCGTAACATAAACCTCACAAATAAAGTTAAAATCTTATAAGATATAGTTATATGCCTTCAGTGTTTGATTTTGCAATGATTTCACTGTTTGGATGTGTTTTTCTATTTGTGTCTGTTTTTGTGCACATTCAGCAAGTATACGGCTGTTTTCTGTTTTTTTTCAATTTTCTACTGTCCCATAACATAAACCTCACAAATAAAGTTAACATCTTATAAGATATACTTCTGTAACCTCAGTGTTTGATTTTGCAATGATTTCACTGTTTGGATGTGTTTTTCTATTTGTGTCTGTTTTTGTGCACATTCAGCAAGTATACGGCTGTTTTCTGTTTTTTTTCAATTTTCTACTGTCCCATAACATAAACCTCACAAATAAAGTTAACATCTTATAAGATATACTTCTGTAACCTCAGTGTTTGATTTTGCAATGATTTCACTGTTTGGATGTGTTTTTCTATTTGTGTCTGTTTTTGTGCACATTCAGCAAGTATACGGCTGTTTTCAGATTTTTTTTCAATTTTCTACTGTCCCATAACATAAACCTCACAAATAAAGTTAAAATCTTATAAGATATAGTTATATGCCTTCAGTGTTTGATTTTGCAATGATTTCACTGTTTGGATGTGTTTTTCTATTTGTGTCTGTTTTGTGCACATTCAGCAAGTATACGGCTGTTTTCTGATTTTTTTCAATTTTCTACTGTCCCATAACATAAACCTCACGAATAAAGTTAACATCTTATAAGATATACTTCTGTACCCTCAGTGTTTGATTTTGCAATGATTTCACTGTTTGGATGTGTTTTTCTATTTGTGTCTGTTTTTGTGCACATTCAGCAAGTATACGGCTGTTTTCAGATTTTTTTCAATTTTCTACTGTCCCATAACATAAACCTCACAAATAAAGTTAAAATCTTATAAGATATAGTTATATGCCTTCAGTGTTTGATTTTGCAATGATTTCACTGTTTGGATGTGTTTTTCTATTTGTGTCTGTTTTTGTGCACATTCAGCAAGTATACGGCTGTTTTCTGATTTTTTTCAATTTTCTACTGTCCCATAACATAAACCTCACGAATAAAGTTAACATCTTATAAGATATACTTCTGTACCCTCAGTGTTTGATTTTGCAATGATTTCACTGTTTGGATGTGTTTTACTATTTGTGTCTGTTTTTGTGCACATTCAGCAAGTATACGGCTGTTTTCTGTTTTTTTTCAATTTTCTACTGTCCCATAACATAAACCTCACAAATAAAGTTAACATCTTATAAGATATAGTTATATGCCTTCAGTGTTTGATTTTGCAATGATTTCACTGTTTGGATGTGTTTTTCTATTTGTGTCTGTTTTTGTGCGCATTCAGCAAGTATACGGCTGTTTTCTGATTTTTTTCAATTTTCTACTGTCCCGTAACATAAACCTCACAAATAAAGTTAAAATCTTATAAGATATAGTTATATGCCTTCAGTGTTTGATTTTGCAATGATTTCACTGTTTGGATGTGTTTTTCTATTTGTGTCTGTTTTTGTGCACATTCAGCAAGTATACGGCTGTTTTCTGTTTTTTTTCAATTTTCTACTGTCCCATAACATAAACCTCACAAATAAAGTTAACATCTTATAAGATATACTTCTGTAACCTCAGTGTTTGATTTTGCAATGATTTCACTGTTTGGATGTGTTTTTCTATTTGTGTCTGTTTTTGTGCACATTCAGCAAGTATACGGCTGTTTTCAGATTTTTTTTCAATTTTCTACTGTCCCATAACATAAACCTCACAAATAAAGTTAAAATCTTATAAGATATAGTTATATGCCTTCAGTGTTTGATTTTGCAATGATTTCACTGTTTGGATGTGTTTTTCTATTTGTGTCTGTTTTGTGCACATTCAGCAAGTATACGGCTGTTTTCTGATTTTTTTCAATTTTCTACTGTCCCATAACATAAACCTCACGAATAAAGTTAACATCTTATAAGATATACTTCTGTACCCTCAGTGTTTGATTTTGCAATGATTTCACTGTTTGGATGTGTTTTTCTATTTGTGTCTGTTTTTGTGCACATTCAGCAAGTATACGGCTGTTTTCAGATTTTTTTTCAATTTTCTACTGTCCCATAACATAAACCTCACAAATAAAGTTAAAATCTTATAAGATATAGTTATATGCCTTCAGTGTTTGATTTTGCAATGATTTCACTGTTTGGATGTGTTTTTCTATTTGTGTCTGTTTTGTGCACATTCAGCAAGTATACGGCTGTTTTCTGATTTTTTTCAATTTTCTACTGTCCCATAACATAAACCTCACGAATAAAGTTAACATCTTATAAGATATACTTCTGTACCCTCAGTGTTTGATTTTGCAATGATTTCACTGTTTGGATGTGTTTTTCTATTTGTGTCTGTTTTTGTGCACATTCAGCAAGTATACGGCTGTTTTCAGATTTTTTTCAATTTTCTACCGTCCCATAACATAAACCTCACAAATAAAGTTAAAATCTTATAAGATATAGTTATATGCCTTCAGTGTTTGATTTTGCAATGATTTCACTGTTTGGATGTGTTTTTCTATTTGTGTCTGTTTTTGTGCACATTCAGCAAGTATACGGCTGTTTTCTGATTTTTTTCAATTTTCTACTGTCCCATAACATAAACCTCACGAATAAAGTTAACATCTTATAAGATATACTTCTGTACCCTCAGTGTTTGATTTTGCAATGATTTCACTGTTTGGATGTGTTTTACTATTTGTGTCTGTTTTTGTGCACATTCAGCAAGTATACGGCTGTTTTCTGTTTTTTTTCAATTTTCTACTGTCCCATAACATAAACCTCACAAATAAAGTTAACATCTTATAAGATATAGTTATATGCCTTCAGTGTTTGATTTTGCAATGATTTCACTGTTTGGATGTGTTTTTCTATTTGTGTCTGTTTTTGTGCGCATTCAGCAAGTATACGGCTGTTTTCTGATTTTTTTCAATTTTCTACTGTCCCGTAACATAAACCTCACAAATAAAGTTAAAATCTTATAAGATATAGTTATATGCCTTCAGTGTTTGATTTTGCAATGATTTCACTGTTTGGATGTGTTTTTCTATTTGTGTCTGTTTTTGTGCACATTCAGCAAGTATACGGCTGTTTTCTGTTTTTTTTCAATTTTCTACTGTCCCATAACATAAACCTCACAAATAAAGTTAACATCTTATAAGATATACTTCTGTAACCTCAGTGTTTGATTTTGCAATGATTTCACTGTTTGGATGTGTTTTTCTATTTGTGTCTGTTTTTGTGCACATTCAGCAAGTATACGGCTGTTTTCAGATTTTTTTTCAATTTTCTACTGTCCCATAACATAAACCTCACAAATAAAGTTAAAATCTTATAAGATATAGTTATATGCCTTCAGTGTTTGATTTTGCAATGATTTCACTGTTTGGATGTGTTTTTCTATTTGTGTCTGTTTTGTGCACATTCAGCAAGTATACGGCTGTTTTCTGATTTTTTTCAATTTTCTACTGTCCCATAACATAAACCTCACGAATAAAGTTAACATCTTATAAGATATACTTCTGTACCCTCAGTGTTTGATTTTGCAATGATTTCACTGTTTGGATGTGTTTTTCTATTTGTGTCTGTTTTTGTGCACATTCAGCAAGTATACGGCTGTTTTCAGATTTTTTTCAATTTTCTACCGTCCCATAACATAAACCTCACAAATAAAGTTAAAATCTTATAAGATATAGTTATATGCCTTCAGTGTTTGATTTTGCAATGATTTCACTGTTTGGATGTGTTTTTCTATTTGTGTCTGTTTTTGTGCACATTCAGCAAGTATACGGCTGTTTTCTGATTTTTTTCAATTTTCTACTGTCCCATAACATAAACCTCACAAATAAAGTTAAAATCTTATAAGATATACTTCTGTACCCTCAGTGTTTGATTTTGCAATGATTTCACTGTTTGGATGTGTTTTTCTATTTGTGTCTGTTTTTGTGCACATTCAGCAAGTATACGGCTGTTTTCTGATTTTTTTCAATTTTCTACTGTCCCATAACATAAACCTCACAAATAAAGTTAAAATCTTATAAGATATACTTCTGTACCCTCAGTGTTTGATTTTGCAATGATTTCACTGTTTGGATGTGTTTTTCTATTTGTGTCTGTTTTTGTGCACATTCAGCAAGTATACGGCTGTTTTCTGATTTTTTTCAATTTTCTACTGTTGCATAACATAAACCTCACAAATAAAGTTAACATCTTATAAGATATAGTTATATGCCTTCAGTGTTTGATTTTGCAATGATTTCACTGTTTGGATGTGTTTTTCTATTTGTGTCTGTTTTTGTGCACATTCAGCAAGTATACGGCTGTTTTCTGATTTTTTTCAATTTTCTACTGTCCCATAACATAAACCTCACAAATAAAGTTAAAATCTTATAAGATATAGTTATATGCCTTCAGTGTTTGATTTTGCAATGATTTCACTGTTTGGATGTGTTTTTCTATTTGTGTCTGTTTTTGTGCACATTAAGCAAGTATACGGCTTTTTTCTGATTTTTTTCAATTTTCTACTGTCCCATAACATAAACCTCAAAAATAAAGTAAACATCTTATAAGATATACTTCTGTACCCTCAGTGTTTGATTTTGCAATGATTTCACTGTTTGGATGTGTTTTTCTATTTGTGTCTGTTTTTGTGCGCATTCAGCAAGTATACGGCTGTTTTCTGATTTTTTTCAATTTTCTACTGTCCCATAACATATACCTCACAAATAAAGTTAAAATCTTATAAGATATAGTTATATGCCTTCAGTGTTTGATTTTGCAATGATTTCACTGTTTGGATGTGTTTTTCTATTTGTGTCTTTTGTTGTGCACATTCAGCAAGTATACGGCTGTTTTCTGATTTTTTTCAATTTTCTATTGTTCCATAACATAAACCTCACAAATAAAGTTAACATCTTATAAGATATACTTCTGTAACCTCAGTGTTTGATTTTGCAATGATTTCACTGTTTGGATGTGTTTTTCTATTTGTGTCTGTTTTTGTGCACATTCAGCAAGTATACGGCTGTTTTCTGATTTTTTTCAATTTTCTACTGTTCCATAAAATAAACCTCACAAATAAAGTTAACATCTTATAAGATATACTTCTGTAACCTCAGTGTTTGATTTTGCAATGATTTCACTGTTTGGATGTGTTTTTCTATTTGTGTCTTTTGTTGTGCACATTCAGCAAGTATACGGCTGTTTTCTGATTTTTTTCAATTTTCTATTGTTCCATAACATAAACCTCACAAATAAAGTTAACATCTTATAAGATATACTTCTGTAACCTCAGTGTTTGATTTTGCAATGATTTCACTGTTTGGATGTGTTTTACTATTTGTGTCTGTTTTTGTGCACATTCAGCAAGTATACGGCTGTTTTCTGTTTTTTTTCAATTTTCTACTGTCCCATAACATAAACCTCACAAATAAAGTTAACATCTTATAAGATATAGTTATATGCCTTCAGTGTTTGATTTTGCAATGATTTCACTGTTTGGATGTGTTTTTCTATTTGTGTCTGTTTTTGTGCACATTCAGCAAGTATACGGCTGTTTTCTGATTTTTTTCAATTTTCTACTGTCCCATAACATAAACCTCACAAATACAGTTAACATCTTATAAGATATACTTCTGTAACCTCAGTGTTTGATTTTGCAATGATTTCACTGTTTGGATGTGTTTTTCTATTTGTGTCTGTTTTTGTGCGCATTCAGCAAGTATACGGCTGTTTTCTGATTTTTTTCAATTTTCTACTGTCCCATAACATATACCTCACAAATAAAGTTAAAATCTTATAAGATATAGTTATATTCCTTCAGTGTTTGATTTTGCAATGATTTCACTGTTTGGATGTGTTTTTCTATTTGTGTCTGTTTTTGTGCACATTCAGCAAGTATACGGCTGTTTTCTGATTTTTTTCAATTTTCTATTGTTCCATAACATAAACCTCACAAATAAAGTTAACATCTTATAAGATATACTTCTGTAACCTCAGTGTTTGATTTTGCAATGATTTCACTGTTTGGATGTGTTTTACTATTTGTGTCTGTTTTTGTGCACATTCAGCAAGTATACGGCTGTTTTCTGTTTTTTTTCAATTTTCTACTGTCCCATAACATAAACCTCACAAATAAAGTTAACATCTTATAAGATATAGTTATATGCCTTCAGTGTTTGATTTTGCAATGATTTCACTGTTTGGATGTGTTTTTCTATTTGTGTCTGTTTTTGTGCGCATTCAGCAAGTATACGGCTGTTTTCTGATTTTTTTCAATTTTCTACTGTCCCGTAACATAAACCTCACAAATAAAGTTAAAATCTTATAAGATATAGTTATATGCCTTCAGTGTTTGATTTTGCAATGATTTCACTGTTTGGATGTGTTTTTCTATTTGTGTCTGTTTTTGTGCACATTCAGCAAGTATACGGCTGTTTTCTGTTTTTTTTCAATTTTCTACTGTCCCATAACATAAACCTCACAAATAAAGTTAACATCTTATAAGATATACTTCTGTAACCTCAGTGTTTGATTTTGCAATGATTTCACTGTTTGGATGTGTTTTTCTATTTGTGTCTGTTTTTGTGCGCATTCAGCAAGTATACGGCTGTTTTCTGATTTTTTTCAATTTTCTACTGTCCCATAACATATACCTCACAAATAAAGTTAAAATCTTATAAGATATAGTTATATGCCTTCAGTGTTTGATTTTGCAATGATTTCACTGTTTGGATGTGTTTTTCTATTTGTGTCTGTTTTTGTGCACATTCAGCAAGTATACGGCTGTTTTCTGATTTTTTTCAATTTTCTACTGTTCCATAAAATAAACCTCACAAATAAAGTTAACATCTTATAAGATATACTTCTGTAACCTCAGTGTTTGATTTTGCAATGATTTCACTGTTTGGATGTGTTTTTCTATTTGTGTCTTTTGTTGTGCACATTCAGCAAGTATACGGCTGTTTTCTGATTTTTTTCAATTTTCTATTGTTCCATAACATAAACCTCACAAATAAAGTTAACATCTTATAAGATATACTTCTGTAACCTCAGTGTTTGATTTTGCAATGATTTCACTGTTTGGATGTGTTTTACTATTTGTGTCTGTTTTTGTGCACATTCAGCAAGTATACGGCTGTTTTTTTTTTTTTTCAATTTTCTACTGTCCCATAACATAAACCTCACAAATAAAGTTAACATCTTATAAGATATAGTTATATGCCTTCAGTGTTTGATTTTGCAATGATTTCACTGTTTGGATGTGTTTTTCTATTTGTGTCTGTTTTTGTGCGCATTCAGCAAGTATACGGCTGTTTTCTGATTTTTTTCAATTTTCTACTGTCCCGTAACATAAACCTCACAAATAAAGTTAAAATCTTATAAGATATAGTTATATGCCTTCAGTGTTTGATTTTGCAATGATTTCACTGTTTGGATGTGTTTTTCTATTTGTGTCTGTTTTTGTGCACATTCAGCAAGTATACGGCTGTTTTCTGATTTTTTTCAATTTTCTACTGTCCCATAACATAAACCTCACAAATACAGTTAACATCTTATAAGATATACTTCTGTAACCTCAGTGTTTGATTTTGCAATGATTTCACTGTTTGGATGTGTTTTACTATTTGTGTCTGTTTTTGTGCACATTCAGCAAGTATACGGCTGTTTTCTGTTTTTTTTCAATTTTCTACTGTCCCATAACATAAACCTCACAAATAAAGTTAACATCTTATAAGATATAGTTATATGCCTTCAGTGTTTGATTTTGCAATGATTTCACTGTTTGGATGTGTTTTTCTATTTGTGTCTGTTTTTGTGCGCATTCAGCAAGTATACGGCTGTTTTCTGATTTTTTTCAATTTTCTACTGTCCCGTAACATAAACCTCACAAATAAAGTTAAAATCTTATAAGATATAGTTATATGCCTTCAGTGTTTGATTTTGCAATGATTTCACTGTTTGGATGTGTTTTTCTATTTGTGTCTGTTTTTGTGCACATTCAGCAAGTATACGGCTGTTTTCTGTTTTTTTTCAATTTTCTACTGACCCATAACATAAACCTCACAAATAAAGTTAACATCTTATAAGATATACTTCTGTAACCTCAGTGTTTGATTTTGCAATGATTTCACTGTTTGGATGTGTTTTTCTATTTGTGTCTGTTTTTGTGCACATTCAGCAAGTATACGGCTGTTTTCTGTTTTTTTTCAATTTTCTACTGTCCCATAACATAAACCTCACAAATAAAGTTAAAATCTTATAAGATATAGTTATATGCCTTCAGTGTTTGATTTTGCAATGATTTCACTGTTTGTATGTGTTTTTCTATTTGTGTCTTTTGTTGTGCACATTCAGCAAGTATACGGCTGTTTTCTGATTTTTTTCAATTTTCTATTGTTCCATAACATAAACCTCACAAATAAAGTTAACATCTTATAAGATATACTTCTGTAACCTCAGTGTTTGATTTTGCAATGATTTCACTGTTTGGATGTGTTTTTCTATTTGTGTCTGTTTTTGTGCGCATTCAGCAAGTATACGGCTGTTTTCTGATTTTTTTCAATTTTCTACTGTCCCGTAACATAAACCTCACAAATAAAGTTAAAATCTTATAAGATATAGTTATATGCCTTCAGTGTTTGATTTTGCAATGATTTCACTGTTTGGATGTGTTTTTCTATTTGTGTCTGTTTTTGTGCACATTCAGCAAGTATACGGCTGTTTTCTGATTTTTTTCAATTTTCTACTGTCCCATAACATAAACCTCACAAATAAAGTTAAAATCTTATAAGATATAGTTATATGCCTTCAGTGTTTGATTTTGCAATGATTTCACTGTTTGGATGTGTTTTTCTATTTGTGTCTGTTTTTGTGCACATTCAGCAAGTATACGGCTGTTTTCTGTTTTTTTTCAATTTTCTACTGTCCCATAACATAAACCTCACAAATAAAGTTAACATCTTATAAGATATACTTCTGTAACCTCAGTGTTTGATTTTGCAATGATTTCACTGTTTGGATGTGTTTTTCTATTTGTGTCTGTTTTTGTGCACATTCAGCAAGTATACGGCTGTTTTCAGATTTTTTTTCAATTTTCTACTGTCCCATAACATAAACCTCACAAATAAAGTTAAAATCTTATAAGATATAGTTATATGCCTTCAGTGTTTGATTTTGCAATGATTTCACTGTTTGGATGTGTTTTTCTATTTGTGTCTGTTTTGTGCACATTCAGCAAGTATACGGCTGTTTTCTGATTTTTTTCAATTTTCTACTGTCCCATAACATAAACCTCACGAATAAAGTTAACATCTTATAAGATATACTTCTGTACCCTCAGTGTTTGATTTTGCAATGATTTCACTGTTTGGATGTGTTTTTCTATTTGTGTCTGTTTTTGTGCACATTCAGCAAGTATACGGCTGTTTTCAGATTTTTTTCAATTTTCTACCGTCCCATAACATAAACCTCACAAATAAAGTTAAAATCTTATAAGATATAGTTATATGCCTTCAGTGTTTGATTTTGCAATGATTTCACTGTTTGGATGTGTTTTTCTATTTGTGTCTGTTTTTGTGCACATTCAGCAAGTATACGGCTGTTTTCTGATTTTTTTCAATTTTCTACTGTCCCATAACATAAACCTCACAAATAAAGTTAAAATCTTATAAGATATACTTCTGTACCCTCAGTGTTTGATTTTGCAATGATTTCACTGTTTGGATGTGTTTTTCTATTTGTGTCTGTTTTTGTGCACATTCAGCAAGTATACGGCTGTTTTCTGATTTTTTTCAATTTTCTACTGTTGCATAACATAAACCTCACAAATAAAGTTAACATCTTATAAGATATAGTTATATGCCTTCAGTGTTTGATTTTGCAATGATTTCACTGTTTGGATGTGTTTTTCTATTTGTGTCTGTTTTTGTGCACATTCAGCAAGTATACGGCTGTTTTCTGATTTTTTTCAATTTTCTACTGTCCCATAACATAAACCTCACAAATAAAGTTAAAATCTTATAAGATATAGTTATATGCCTTCAGTGTTTGATTTTGCAATGATTTCACTGTTTGGATGTGTTTTTCTATTTGTGTCTGTTTTTGTGCACATTAAGCAAGTATACGGCTTTTTTCTGATTTTTTTCAATTTTCTACTGTCCCATAACATAAACCTCAAAAATAAAGTAAACATCTTATAAGATATACTTCTGTACCCTCAGTGTTTGATTTTGCAATGATTTCACTGTTTGGATGTGTTTTTCTATTTGTGTCTGTTTTTGTGCGCATTCAGCAAGTATACGGCTGTTTTCTGATTTTTTTCAATTTTCTACTGTCCCATAACATATACCTCACAAATAAAGTTAAAATCTTATAAGATATAGTTATATGCCTTCAGTGTTTGATTTTGCAATGATTTCACTGTTTGGATGTGTTTTTCTATTTGTGTCTTTTGTTGTGCACATTCAGCAAGTATACGGCTGTTTTCTGATTTTTTTCAATTTTCTATTGTTCCATAACATAAACCTCACAAATAAAGTTAACATCTTATAAGATATACTTCTGTAACCTCATTGTTTGATTTTGCAATGATTTCACTGTTTGGATGTGTTTTTCTATTTGTGTCTGTTTTTGTGCACATTCAGCAAGTATACGGCTGTTTTCTGATTTTTTTCAATTTTCTACTGTTCCATAAAATAAACCTCACAAATAAAGTTAACATCTTATAAGATATACTTCTGTAACCTCAGTGTTTGATTTTGCAATGATTTCACTGTTTGGATGTGTTTTTCTATTTGTGTCTTTTGTTGTGCACATTCAGCAAGTATACGGCTGTTTTCTGATTTTTTTCAATTTTCTATTGTTCCATAACATAAACCTCACAAATAAAGTTAACATCTTATAAGATATACTTCTGTAACCTCAGTGTTTGATTTTGCAATGATTTCACTGTTTGGATGTGTTTTACTATTTGTGTCTGTTTTTGTGCACATTCAGCAAGTATACGGCTGTTTTCTGTTTTTTTTCAATTTTCTACTGTCCCATAACATAAACCTCACAAATAAAGTTAACATCTTATAAGATATAGTTATATGCCTTCAGTGTTTGATTTTGCAATGATTTCACTGTTTGGATGTGTTTTTCTATTTGTGTCTGTTTTTGTGCACATTCAGCAAGTATACGGCTGTTTTCTGATTTTTTTCAATTTTCTACTGTCCCATAACATAAACCTCACAAATACAGTTAACATCTTATAAGATATACTTCTGTAACCTCAGTGTTTGATTTTGCAATGATTTCACTGTTTGGATGTGTTTTTCTATTTGTGTCTGTTTTTGTGCGCATTCAGCAAGTATACGGCTGTTTTCTGATTTTTTTCAATTTTCTACTGTCCCATAACATATACCTCACAAATAAAGTTAAAATCTTATAAGATATAGTTATATGCCTTCAGTGTTTGATTTTGCAATGATTTCACTGTTTGGATGTGTTTTTCTATTTGTGTCTGTTTTTGTGCACATTCAGCAAGTATACGGCTGTTTTCTGATTTTTTTCAATTTTCTACTGTTCCATAAAATAAACCTCACAAATAAAGTTAACATCTTATAAGATATACTTCTGTAACCTCAGTGTTTGATTTTGCAATGATTTCACTGTTTGGATGTGTTTTTCTATTTGTGTCTTTTGTTGTGCACATTCAGCAAGTATACGGCTGTTTTCTGATTTTTTTCAATTTTCTATTGTTCCATAACATAAACCTCACAAATAAAGTTAACATCTTATAAGATATACTTCTGTAACCTCAGTGTTTGATTTTGCAATGATTTCACTGTTTGGATGTGTTTTTCTATTTGTGTCTGTTTTTGTGCGCATTCAGCAAGTATACGGCTGTTTTCTGATTTTTTTCAATTTTCTACTGTCCCGTAACATAAACCTCACAAATAAAGTTAAAATCTTATAAGATATAGTTATATGCCTTCAGTGTTTGATTTTGCAATGATTTCACTGTTTGGATGTGTTTTTCTATTTGTGTCTGTTTTTGTGCACATTCAGCAAGTATACGGCTGTTTTCTGATTTTTTTCAATTTTCTACTGTCCCATAACATAAACCTCACAAATACAGTTAACATCTTATAAGATATACTTCTGTAACCTCAGTGTTTGATTTTGCAATGATTTCACTGTTTGGATGTGTTTTACTATTTGTGTCTGTTTTTGTGCACATTCAGCAAGTATACGGCTGTTTTCTGTTTTTTTTCAATTTTCTACTGTCCCATAACATAAACCTCACAAATAAAGTTAACATCTTATAAGATATAGTTATATGCCTTCAGTGTTTGATTTTGCAATGATTTCACTGTTTGGATGTGTTTTTCTATTTGTGTCTGTTTTTGTGCGCATTCAGCAAGTATACGGCTGTTTTCTGATTTTTTTCAATTTTCTACTGTCCCGTAACATAAACCTCACAAATAAAGTTAAAATCTTATAAGATATAGTTATATGCCTTCAGTGTTTGATTTTGCAATGATTTCACTGTTTGGATGTGTTTTTCTATTTGTGTCTGTTTTTGTGCACATTCAGCAAGTATACGGCTGTTTTCTGTTTTTTTTCAATTTTCTACTGACCCATAACATAAACCTCACAAATAAAGTTAACATCTTATAAGATATACTTCTGTAACCTCAGTGTTTGATTTTGCAATGATTTCACTGTTTGGATGTGTTTTTCTATTTGTGTCTGTTTTTGTGCACATTCAGCAAGTATACGGCTGTTTTCTGTTTTTTTTCAATTTTCTACTGTCCCATAACATAAACCTCACAAATAAAGTTAACATCTTATAAGATATAGTTATATGCCTTCAGTGTTTGATTTTGCAATGATTTCACTGTTTGGATGTGTTTTTCTATTTGTGTCTGTTTTTGTGCACATTCAGCAAGTATAGGGCTGTTTTCTGTTTTTTTTCAATTTTCTACTGTCCCATAACATAAACCTCACAAATAAAGTTAAAATCTTATAAGATATAGTTATATGCCTTCAGTGTTTGATTTTGCAATGATTTCACTGTTTGTATGTGTTTTTCTATTTGTGTCTTTTGTTGTGCACATTCAGCAAGTATACGGCTGTTTTCTGATTTTTTTCAATTTTCTATTGTTCCATAACATAAACCTCACAAATAAAGTTAACATCTTATAAGATATACTTCTGTAACCTCAGTGTTTGATTTTGCAATGATTTCACTGTTTGGATGTGTTTTTCTATTTGTGTCTGTTTTTGTGCACATTCAGCAAGTATACGGCTGTTTTCTGATTTTTTTCAATTTTCTACTGTCCCATAACATAAACCTCATAAATCAAGTTAACATCTTATAAGATATAGTTATATGCCTTCAGTGTTTGATTTTGCAATGATTTCACTGTTTGGATGTGTTTTTCTATTTGTGTCTTTTGTTGTGCACATTCAGCAAGTATACGGCTGTTTTCTGATTTTTTTCAATTTTCTACTGTCCCATAACATAAACGTCACAAATAAAGTTAAAATCTTATAAGATATAATTATATGCCTTCAGTGTTTGATTTTGCAATGATTTCACTGTTTGGATGTGTTTTTCTATTTGTGTCTGTTTTTGTGCACATTCAGCAAGTATACGGCTGTTTTCTGATTTTTTTCAATTTTCTACTGTCCCATAACATAAACCTCACAAATAAAGTTAACATCTTATAAGATATACTTCTGTAACCTCAGTGTTTGATTTTGCAATGATTTCACTGTTTGGATGTGTTTTTCTATTTGTGTCTGTTTTTGGGCACATTCAGCAAGTATACGGCTGTTTTCTGATTTTTTTCAATTTTCTACTGTCCCATAACATAAACCTCACAAATAAAGTTAACATCTTATAAGATATACTTCTGTAACCTCAGTGTTTGATTTTGCAATGATTTCACTGTTTGGATGTGTTTTTCTATTTGTGTCTGTTTTTGGGCACATTCAGCAAGTATACGGCTGTTTTCTGATTTTTTTAAATTTTCTACTGTTCCATAACATAAACCTCACAAATAAAGTTAACATCTTATAAGATATAGTTATATGCCTTCAGTGTTTGATTTTGCAATGATTTCACTGTTTGGATGTGTTTTTCTATTTGTGTCTGTTTTTGTGCGCATTCAGCAAGTATACGGCTGTTTTCTGATTTTTTTCAATTTTCTACTGTCCCATAACATAAACCTCACAAATAAAGTTAACATCTTATAAGATATACTTCTGTAACCTCAGTGTTTGATTTTGCAATGATTTCACTGTTTGGATGTGTTTTTCTATTTGTGTCTGTTTTTGTGCGCATTCAGCAAGTATACGGCTGTTTTCTGATTTTTTTCAATTTTCTATTGTCCCGTAACATTAACCTCATAAATAAAGTTAACATCTTATAAGATATAGTTATATGCCCTCAGTGTTTGATTTTGCAATGATTTCACTGTTTGGATGTGTTTTTCTATTTGTGTCTGTCTTTGTGCACGTTCAGCAAGTATACGGCTGTTTTCTGATTTTTTTCAATTTTCTACTGTCGCATAACATAAACCTCACAAATAAAGTTAACATCTTATAAGATATACTTCTGTAACCTCAGTGTTTGATTTTGCAATGATTTCACTGTTTGGATGTGTTTTTCTATTTGTGTCTGTTTTTGTGCGCATTCAGCAAGTATACGGCTGTTTTCTGATTTTTTTCAATTTTCTATTGTCCCGTAACATTAACCTCATAAATAAAGTTAACATCTTATAAGATATAGTTATATGCCCTCAGTGTTTGATTTTGCAATGATTTCACTGTTTGGATGTGTTTTTCTATTTGTGTCTGTCTTTGTGCACGTTCAGCAAGTATACGGCTGTTTTCTGATTTTTTTCAATTTTCTACTGTCGCATAACATAAACCTCACAAATAAAGTTAACATCTTATAAGATATAGTTATATGCCTTCAGTGTTTGATTTTGCAATGATTTCACTGTTTGGATGTGTTTTTCTATTTGTGTCTGTTTTTGTGCACATTCAGCAAGTATACGGCTGTTTTCTGATTTTTTTCAATTTTCTACTGTCCCATAACATAAACCTCACAAATAAAGTTAACATCTTATAAGATATACTTCTGTAACCTCAGTGTTTGATTTTGCAATGATTTCACTGTTTGGATGTGTTTTTCTATTTGTGTCTGTTTTTGGGCACATTCAGCAAGTATACGGCTGTTTTCTGATTTTTTTAAATTTTCTACTGTTCCATAACATAAACCTCACAAATAAAGTTAACATCTTATAAGATATAGTTATTTATCCTCAGTGTTTGATTTTGCAATGATTTCACTGTTTGGATGTGTTTTTCTATTTGTGTCTGTTTTTGTGCACATTCAGCAAGTATACGGCTGTTTTCTGATTTTTTTCAATTTTCTACTGTCCCATAACATAAACCTCACAAATAAAGTTAACATCTTATAAGATATACTTCTGTAACCTCAGTGTTTGATTTTGCAATGATTTCACTGTTTGGATGTGTTTTTCTATTTGTGTCTGTTTTTGGGCACATTCAGCAAGTATACGGCTGTTTTCTGATTTTTTTAAATTTTCTACTGTTCCATAACATAAACCTCACAAATAAAGTTAACATCTTATAAGATATAGTTATATGCCTTCAGTGTTTGATTTTGCAATGATTTCACTGTTTGGATGTGTTTTTCTATTTGTGTCTGTTTTTGTGCGCATTCAGCAAGTATACGGCTGTTTTCTGATTTTTTTCAATTTTCTACTGTCCCATAACATAAACCTCACAAATAAAGTTAACATCTTATAAGATATACTTCTGTAACCTCAGTGTTTGATTTTGCAATGATTTCACTGTTTGGATGTGTTTTTCTATTTGTGTCTGTTTTTGTGCGCATTCAGCAAGTATACGGCTGTTTTCTGATTTTTTTCAATTTTCTATTGTCCCGTAACATTAACCTCATAAATAAAGTTAACATCTTATAAGATATAGTTATATGCCCTCAGTGTTTGATTTTGCAATGATTTCACTGTTTGGATGTGTTTTTCTATTTGTGTCTGTCTTTGTGCACGTTCAGCAAGTATACGGCTGTTTTCTGATTTTTTTCAATTTTCTACTGTCGCATAACATAAACCTCACAAATAAAGTTAACATCTTATAAGATATACTTCTGTAACCTCAGTGTTTGATTTTGCAATGATTTCACTGTTTGGATGTGTTTTTCTATTTGTGTCTGTTTTTGTGCGCATTCAGCAAGTATACGGCTGTTTTCTGATTTTTTTCAATTTTCTATTGTCCCGTAACATTAACCTCATAAATAAAGTTAACATCTTATAAGATATAGTTATATGCCCTCAGTGTTTGATTTTGCAATGATTTCACTGTTTGGATGTGTTTTTCTATTTGTGTCTGTCTTTGTGCACGTTCAGCAAGTATACGGCTGTTTTCTGATTTTTTTCAATTTTCTACTGTCGCATAACATAAACCTCACAAATAAAGTTAACATCTTATAAGATATAGTTATATGCCTTCAGTGTTTGATTTTGCAATGATTTCACTGTTTGGATGTGTTTTTCTATTTGTGTCTGTTTTTGTGCACATTCAGCAAGTATACGGCTGTTTTCTGATTTTTTTCAATTTTCTACTGTCCCATAACATAAACCTCACAAATAAAGTTAACATCTTATAAGATATACTTCTGTAACCTCAGTGTTTGATTTTGCAATGATTTCACTGTTTGGATGTGTTTTTCTATTTGTGTCTGTTTTTGGGCACATTCAGCAAGTATACGGCTGTTTTCTGATTTTTTTAAATTTTCTACTGTTCCATAACATAAACCTCACAAATAAAGTTAACATCTTATAAGATATAGTTATATGCCTTCAGTGTTTGATTTTGCAATGATTTCACTGTTTGGATGTGTTTTTCTATTTGTGTCTGTTTTTGTGCGCATTCAGCAAGTATACGGCTGTTTTCTGATTTTTTTCAATTTTCTACTGTCCCATAACATAAACCTCACAAATAAAGTTAACATCTTATAAGATATACTTCTGTAACCTCAGTGTTTGATTTTGCAATGATTTCACTGTTTGGATGTGTTTTTCTATTTGTGTCTGTTTTTGTGCGCATTCAGCAAGTATACGGCTGTTTTCTGATTTTTTTCAATTTTCTATTGTCCCGTAACATTAACCTCATAAATAAAGTTAACATCTTATAAGATATAGTTATATGCCCTCAGTGTTTGATTTTGCAATGATTTCACTGTTTGGATGTGTTTTTCTATTTGTGTCTGTCTTTGTGCACGTTCAGCAAGTATACGGCTGTTTTCTGATTTTTTTCAATTTTCTACTGTCGCATAACATAAACCTCACAAATAAAGTTAACATCTTATAAGATATACTTCTGTAACCTCAGTGTTTGATTTTGCAATGATTTCACTGTTTGGATGTGTTTTTCTATTTGTGTCTGTTTTTGTGCGCATTCAGCAAGTATACGGCTGTTTTCTGATTTTTTTCAATTTTCTATTGTCCCGTAACATTAACCTCATAAATAAAGTTAACATCTTATAAGATATAGTTATATGCCCTCAGTGTTTGATTTTGCAATGATTTCACTGTTTGGATGTGTTTTTCTATTTGTGTCTGTCTTTGTGCACGTTCAGCAAGTATACGGCTGTTTTCTGATTTTTTTCAATTTTCTACTGTCGCATAACATAAACCTCACAAATAAAGTTAACATCTTATAAGATATACTTCTGTAACCTCAGTGTTTGATTTTGCAATGATTTCACTGTTTGGATGTGTTTTTCTATTTGTGTCTGTTTTTGTGCACATTCAGCAAGTATACGGCTGTTTTCTGATTTTTTTCAATTTTCTACTGTCCCATAACATAAACCTCACAAATAAAGTTAACATCTTATAAGATATACTTCTGTAACCTCAGTGTTTGATTTTGCAATGATTTCACTGTTTGGATGTGTTTTTCTATTTGTGTCTGTTTTTGGGCACATTCAGCAAGTATACGGCTGTTTTCTGATTTTTTTAAATTTTCTACTGTTCCATAACATAAACCTCACAAATAAAGTTAACATCTTATAAGATATAGTTATTTATCCTCAGTGTTTGATTTTGCAATGATTTCACTGTTTGGATGTGTTTTTCTATTTGTGTCTGTTTTTGTGCACATTCAGCAAGTATACGGCTGTTTTCTGATTTTTTTCAATTTTCTACTGTCCCATAACATAAACCTC